>NW_004443976.1:19683642-19722172 GCF_000243295.1 Trichechus manatus latirostris | reverse complement strand
ACTAAACTAAACCTAAGAAGTTTCCTGAATACAATCAAACACTTTGAGGGACAGAGTAGCAGGGGTAGGGGTCTGGGGACCATGCTTTCAGGGGACATCCAGGACAACTGGCATAACAAAGCTTATTAAGAAAATGTTTGGCATCCTACTTTGGTGAGTGGCATCTGGGGTCTTAAGTTTGCAAGCGGCCATCTAAGATGCATCAATTGGTCCCAACCACCTGGAGTAAAGGAGAATGAAGAACACCAAAGACACAAGGAAAGTATTAGCCAAAGAGACAAAAAGGGCCACATAAACCAGAGACTGCATCAGCCTGAGACCAGAAGAACTAGATGGCGCCCGGCTACCACCAATGCCCACCCTGACAGGGAACACAATAGAGAGTCCTGGCTGGAGCAGGAGGAAGGTGGGGCGCAGAACTCAAATTCTAGTAAGAAGACCAGACTTAATGGTCTGAGACTGGAGGTACCGTGGAAAGCACGGCCCCTGGATTCTCTATCAGCCCAGAACTAAAACAATCTCCCAGGCCAACTCTTCAGACAGGGATTGGACTGGACTGCGGGACGCAAAGTGATACTTGTGAGAAGTGTGCCTCTTAGCTCAAGTAGATACAAGAGACTAAACGGGCGGCTTCTGTCCGGAGGTGAGATGGGAAGGCAGAGGGTTAGGAGCTGGTTGAATGGACATGGGGAATCAGGAGTGGAAAGGAGGAGTGTGCTGTCAGAGTATGGGGAGAGCAATTAGAGTCACATAACAATGTATGTATAAATTTTTGTATAGGAAAAAATTAAAAAAAAAAGAGAGACACACCTTGTACAATGTCACAGTATAGAAAGTACTGTCTCTCTTGTATCAAATTTGTTTGTTATGTCTTTTTAAACAAATAACACTAGGATCTGTCCCTTCTTTGTCCAGTCCAATTACCACCCTGATTCCATCTTATCAGTTATTATCTGCATTATCTGTATATTTTATTACATTCAAAAGAAATGGATCTTACATTTATTCATTGTGTCTATTTTATGTGAGATAATATACCTGCTAGGTTCATTTAATTCTCATAACATTCTCTCAAGGTATTAATTCCCTCCCGCCAACCTTTTTTTCCACAAGGGGAGACTGAAATTCAAAAAAATTAAGCAACCTACTTAAGGTAACATAGACAGTAAGTGACAGAACCATGATCTGACCTAAGGTTAGACACTTAAAAAAAAAAAAAAAAGTATTGCTCCATGGGGCAATAGAGTTAAAAAGGGGGAATATTTACTGAATGTCTACAGGACTGTACCACAGTCTTTGAAGATCTTATCTCTTGATCCTCTCAACAAAGGCAATACATATTATTTCCATTTTACAGGTAAGAAAATCAAGGTTCAGGGAAACAAAACAGCTTGCTGAAATCACAAAGCCAGTAAAATAGCAGAATTAGGATCTGAACTCAAGTCTGACTTCAATACTGTTTCTATAACACCATGAATTAAACATTTATCATTTACTGTAACTTTCTGAGTTTCATATAACTTGTCTCCTTCAAAAACCATATACTTCCTAAAGATAAGGACCAGGTCATGGATATTTTGTGGCTCTTACAGCAGCATCTAGCATAGTGCGAGGCATGTGATCTGTATACAATGGTGGACCTGAACACTGTTCTATGCCATCCATTCTCCACACCACTACAGGATGAATTGTTTTAGAAACACCACTTTTTTCAAAATCTGATAATGTTTCCCTATGACTTCCCACAACAAATCCAAACTCCATGGCTTGATTTTTTTTCTTACTTTTTACTGATGCATTACATACATTCAGTAAGTAAGTACAATGCACTAATCTTAAGGTATTTTTATATATGTATGTAGACACCATTCAGATGAATACATAGAACATTTGCAGAGCTCAAGAGGTTCCTCTGGCACCTTTTGCAGTAAATAACCTTCACCTTCCCCAAGGTAACCACTATTTTGGTTTCTATAACCACTGACTAATTTTGCTTGTTTTAAACTTCATACAAATGGTATCATACGGCATATTCTCCTTTTTCTTCCCCCAATGTGTTTTTTTCTTTTTATTACGTATTATTATATTTCTTTAATGTCTCTCCAGCTAGACTTAATCTACTAGGGAGAGGAACCAGGCTTAGACCTCTTCCACACTCCCAACAAACTCCAGAAGAACCATACCATACTACATCCTAGTTTGGTAAGCAGCGTTTGGGGTCTTAAAAGCTTGTGAGCAGCCATCTAAGATACAACTATTGGTCTCTTGCCATCTGGAGCAAAGGAGAGTGAAGGAAACCAAAGACTCAGTGAAGACATTAGTCCACAGGACTAATGACGCACACAAACCACTGCCTCTTCTAGCCTGAGACAAGAAGAACTAGATGGTGCCCAGCTACCACGACCGACTATTCTGACCAGGGATACAACAGAAGGTCCCGGTTATAGTGGGATAAAAATGTAGAACAAAACTCAAATTCATAAAAAGACTAGGCTCACTGGACTTACAGAGAATAGAGGAACCACCGAGACTATCATCCTAAGATACCCTTTTAACTTGGAACTGAAGCCACTCCGAGAAATCACCTTTCAGCCAAATAATACATTGGCCTATAAAATAAACAGTAACACCTGTGAGGAATGTGCTTCTTTAAACAATCAACGATACGAGACCAAATGGTCAATGTTTACACAAAAGCAAAGATGAGAAGGGAAGGAGGCACGGGGAAACTGGATGGATGGAAACGGGGCAGGCAGAGTGGAAACGGTGAGCGTGCTGACAGATTACGGGGTTGTAACCAGCGTCACAGAACAATCCGGGTATGAACTCTTGAGTGGGAATCTAATTTGCTGTGTAAACTTTCACCTAAAACACAATAAAATATTCAAAAAAACCAATACAAAAACATTCTACCAGGGAGGTCTTACTCATATGTTTGAGCAGTGTTTTCCTATGCGCCAACATCTAAAAATCAGTAGTTAAGTCAAACATGCCAGCTCTACCGATATATCATCTCTAACTGATACATTATGGATTGAAGCCTGCCACATGATGATTACAGTAAATCATCATCAATCAATTCCATTTATAATTGAGGACATTTCTCTCTCCTTTGCCTCTAGTGGAGGCAAGAACAAGGACTCCCAAAATACATTGTTATTTTCTCACGTAATAGATCAGAAAACTTAAAACACTGGCAAATTCTCTTTTAAAATGGATTGATCTCTCTCAACTTTGTCTTTCTCCAATCTTCTCCCTCAACTTCCCCGTTTATACATATCCATTTTGTCATCATGACACATTAGTTAGATTTTATTTCTAAATTTCAAGAAGACGTACGTGAAATATGGATATGGTACGGTAGCTAATCCCATCCATGTTACAGAGTTATTCTTGGAAGCAGTGGAGCTATTTATTTCAAAAATGTCCTACTAATACTATGGCTCTTTCTGTCCCTAGGGTCTCAACCAGGGCAAGATGATAGATATCTCAGAAGATGACCTAAGCCAAATCCCAAAGGTATCCTAAAAGCAGGCAAAAGGGAAGGCTTAGAGATCAAAACAAAGCTATAGCCTATAAGAAATACACTTCTCCCTCCCCTCTCCTTCCTAGTCCCCACTTCTGAGAATTCTGCTGTCCTTAAACCTACAGAACCCACCCGCTTCCCTCAATTCATCTTCCTCTCCCTTCAGAGATTTGTTTCCTCCTTAGTTCTAGAATCACTAAATAATCTTTTATGCCTCCCTACTTCTCTTCCTAACACCTCCACCCCATCACCTGATGAAAGATCACTTAAGAAGCTTATTTCTTAACATTCCCTAGCCATATCTGAGGAGTTATTCCAGTGGCCAGAATCTCTCCAGACTAACTTACAGGGAAATTCATTAGTTCCCCAGTCCCTACCTGGCTTCCTCATCCATCTGGGAACATATACCCAAGATCCTCCAATTCTCAGCCTGTATCTACCTACATGTCATCACAAACCACTTTAACTGCCCTGTATTTACATCTCATTATTCCCAGTATATTCTAAACCTCAAAAAGCCTTCGGACAGAATGGAAGAAAAGAGGTACAACTCCTGACAGCAGGGTTCAAATTTATCCTGTGAGCCGAAGCTAGAAACTGGGAATAGGCCTGCCTATGACATTAGGTCTGTAAGTAAGGATAAAGAGACTCTGTCATGTGTTATTATGGGAAACAGCCTGTTTCTACTATCTTAACAGATGCAGATTAGCCTACAGAAAAGTTATGCTTGCCTTGTATTTTGTTTTGTTCTGTTTTCTAAGAGAAAACCTTCCTTTACTAGACTTTATTGCATGTTTTATGAGTCTGAACAGCTGGTCTTTAAACCACCTCTCTTTGAATGCTGTACCACTCTGACGGTTGGTTTCCGGCATTAAAAAAAAGAAAAAACAAAAGTGAGAGGGCATCACATTAGCAACAGTAATTGAGATACTCTAGTTATAGACTGAGTTCTGTTTGGGATTTACATGGACCAGAGAGTCATTTTATACTTGCTCAGCTCCAAGAATTCAAATGGCAATTTTAGGAATATGCCATTATGAGAAGGACATTGCTACTGGTAACTATGAAGGTGTATTGTTAGAACATGTTTAAGTTAGGAAGGTTTTATAGGCTTAAATGACGTGTTTTTTTCAACCTGTATTTGTTGGCACATTTGTACTATGTCTGTGGGACCATTTTGATATTCTCAATTATCCAAGGGTGGTTTATCCAGCTCAGACAGGCCCTAGCCAAAAAAAGGGGGGAGGCTAGGACCACGCCCAGGGAAGATTAAGATAACTGAGTGAATTTCTGTCTACTTTGAAACACATCTAAAGATAATTATGAATGTTTTACACTATAATTTACATAGTACCTTAATTGTGCACTTGACTCCCTGAGTAAAAATAAAAAGTGTTACATCACTCCCTCTTTCTCCAAAAACAAATCCTTGACTCCAAAAAAATGAGAGGAAATCTGCACTTCTACTATCTGAATGAACTATATGGTGAAATCCTTTGGTAAGGCAAACATTTATGCCCTATTGCATGTTTTATACATCTGAATTTCTATCAAACATACATGTAAGACATGAATGAGGGTAACATCTTTCTTAGATTCTACTAAACACCTGTAATTTCAGACATATTGCTTTTATGTTGTTTGTTTGCCATGACTACAAATATTATCACCAAAGTCATCCACATTTAAGTCAGTTAAACACTTTGGAAGGAGTAACTGCCTCTGGGCAAACTAATAATAGTTAGTTAAATGAGCTCTAATTAAAAAAAAAAGAGAAAGAAAGAAACTCTCCAAACTACAATCTCCAGGATCCCTGATACTATATTTTCTCGATTAAAGATTACGCTGTTCTGAAATAATATTTCCTGATCCCAAAGGTACAAAACTGGCAAGTAGCAGACAGTGAGCTTTGGATATCCAAGTCTGCTCTCTGGTGGACAATACAGGAGCGTTACCTGCTTCTCACAAGATGCGCTTGACATTTAGGACACACATACAAAAACACTGTACATTGAACATAAGTCATTAGAACTGAATAAAATAAGAGCACAACCATACTCCTCAGAATATAATTACATACGGAAAAACCACAATTTGCCCATTTAGGGAAATGTGTCTGTGACTTTAACTGAAATTTCCCACAGTTCTACTATGACACACATGGATTGCCATGAGTCAATTTGGGGGAGGGTGGGAATTGGAAGAATGGAAAACAGGACAGGAAGACTTTTCACTATATACCTTTTCATATTTTTGATGTTTGAACCATCATTACCTATTCAAGAAATTAAAAAATTTTTTAAATCAAAGAAGTCTTTAACATAAAAATACAGATAACTAGGCTCCATTTCTAGGGAAAATGGTTTTGTAGGTCTGAGACAAGAGTAGGCCTATATATTGCTTCTAAGAGCTGAGAGCTACTGCTATAGAATTTCCTAAGCCAATCATACTGGCTTCCTGTCCCTTTTCATGGCACTGACAAATAATGCATTTGGTCTTTGTTTTATGTTTGGTTTTTAATAGAAAACATTTTAGTAAAGAATGCATTATTAAGAGGATCTGGAGGCTAAAAGAAGAGTAGAAACACTGAAAATCACTGCATTTCCAGATCTGCCTTGTATATCATTTCACCAAGCAACCTGCACTTCTCTTAGAAAGAATGTCTTTAGCATAAACACATTTCATTCAAAGTTAACCGAGTTTCATGGCTATTCATTTATGTCACCATTTTAACTTGCCCATAAGGCTAGGCAAATCACAGGTACTAACTGGTGGTTTTCAAACCAAAGCTAGACTCTTCATTACCAAAGAAAGTCAGGTTCAATAAACAGGAGTCATACAGGGGGCTGTAAAAATCTAAAAACCTACCACACAGACTCTGTAGCCAACAGTTTAGGAAAAAGTCATTAAGTAAATGATCCTATAAAACATCTTGACTCAGGACTTAGTAAAGTGATGCCCTATTTGTCCCAGGTGGGGGTAGGGAAGGAAAGATATGTGAAGTATTCTGGCCCTAATTCTTATCTGTCACTTACCATCCTCTACCAATCCCACGGTCAGGATATGGATCTTATATACATCATTAATCCACAGATCATGAGGGCAAACATCAAAGGCCAACACAGTGCTTATGCAGGGGCCCTTTTCTGTAACTGTTCACAGAATCTTCACCCCAACTGCACCCTATCTAATGATAAATGAAGGCAAAACATGCAAAATATGATTTCAGCAAACGAGATCATTCCAAAGCGGGAAGGGAAGAGAACATTTACTAAGCTCCTGCTATGTGCCAGGCACTACAGCTTGCATTCTTATGTTTAATTTTTTATTAGACCCTTACAAAAACCCAGTGAGGAATATATTTTAACTCCCAAACTGAATCTCAGGTTAAGTTACTTTTCTAATATCACAGAACTGTTAAATGGTAGAGCCAGAACTCAAACCCATGTCTATTTGGCTCCAAAGCTTGTTTTTTTCCTACTACACTAAGTAAGACACCACTCTTCAGTAAAAACGTTTAAAAAGTAAAAACCAAAAAAAAAAAAAAAAACCCCAACTGTCAAGTCAATTCCAACTCATAGCGACCCTATAAGACAGAGTAGAACTGCCCCACAGAGTTTCCAAGGAGCGGCCCAACGCTTGACCATTGCGCCAGGAGGGCTCCTGAGGAAATAAAGAAAGGGTAAATATGAGATTCTTAAAATATATTTGGTAAAATGAAACCACTGCATTCATCCCCTCAACAAATATTTATGAAACAGCTAGGTATCAAGCATTGAGCTAAACATGTTACACATGAACAGACTTGCGAGTTTAAGGAACTTGTCTGAGGACATATGGCTATTAAGTAATGAGATTAGAACTCAGACAGTCTGCCTACAGAGCCCATATTCTCAACTACTCCACTATACTGCCTCTCAAGAACTTAAAGGGAAACATGAGGGAAGCATCAATGTTTTCCACTGCAGTGAAAAAAAACAAGGCCATTTTAATTACACACAAACGATCTCGAAAGGAGACTATTAGTTAAACGGTTCCTGCTAATAGGCCCACTGGTTGAAAAAGGGAAATGTTTGCTCTTGTCTCAAAGCAATTTCAGTTTTATGCAGATTCATTCTGGACTATGGATATTATCATGTAGTAAAGATTCTTCATTGCTTTGGTAATAAATAATATCACCTTATACTTGTTTAATGCTTTAAGTTTTCCAAAATGCTTTCATATACATTATTTTAACAGATATAACCATCAATAGCTCCCCAGCTTTATTCCTATCGAATAAAGCCAAAAAGTTTTGGCATCTACCTGAGATCCCTCACAGCTCTGCTTTTCTAGCTTAATTTGCTACTCCATAAAATGTATGCTTCAGCAACACTATCTTCTGAAGGCTCCACCTTTATTTATGCTACTGTATATACAATTCCCCTATTATCTACCTGGTAAATTCCTACTGTTCTTTCAATAGCTGGTCCAGATATCTTCCCTGTGAAGCCCTGAGGTCACGAATTAGTCATTCTCTCCTCTATGACCCCTAAATTCTTTTTACACATCTCTAGCGTAAATTTATATAATTATTTACGTGTTCCTTTCCCCAGGAGGGTGAGCTTCTTGACAGTATAGACTATGTCATTCTCATCTTCTATCCCCGGTGCCAAACTCATAGAGGGTATTCAATATTTATGAAATGAATAAATGAACAACTGAATTACAGGCTCTCCCCAGGCTATGAACGAGATCCATTCCTAAGTCTGTCTTTAGGTCGAATTTGTACGTCAGCCAGAACAGGCACACAGGGTTCTTATTTAGGGTCAGTTAGTCAAATGTCTGTCTTAGTATATAGTATATATTTTACCTTTCTGTGCACATAAAACACTTAAGAAGCAATTCTAAACCGTGCAATGTTTTCATGAGCATCACAAAGTAATGCATGCATTCGTTATTATGAACCACGGTACTTAACTCAAATTTTTAATATAATAGGCTTTACGACAGTCCACCTTAAGTATGAGTTGTCCATAAGTCGGATGTTCGTAGCTCAGGGACTGCCTGTATATAGACCACTAAACTGTGAAACAGAAGACCTAAGCATAAGTTCCACACTAAAATGCAAAGTGAGTTTACACCTCAGTTTTTTCAGCTATAAAATAAGTAATTCAGTTCAACATTTATTGCAATGACTACACTTCCCAATCAGTTTAATATATGGGAATATTCTGAGAGTTCTTCAGAAGAGTTACAAAAATCCAAATAATTGTTATTACCTCCTCCATCATGACATCCTGTGTGGCTGAGATTTCTCCTTTGGTTGCTCCACAGTGTACCAGGTTCCTCAGTCGTATACAGAATTCTCTCATCTGTAACAAAAATTTATTTAGCACTCCAGTATTACCCAAATTCAAATGTTCTATTTTAAGTACAATTCAGTCAAGACCCAGGGCAAAGTTCATAAAAGCAACTGTGTTTTTCCCCAACCAGTCCACTTAAACACATAAACACTTCCCATGAGCGGAAAAGAAATGGATTATCCCAGAAGAGTACTAGATGGAACTATTCCCTGAACAAGCAGGCATTGCTCTCCAACTGAGAGTATGCTCTGTGACAGTATATGCCTGCGTATGGGAAAAACAGCTGATTTCATAATGCCTGGAGTCCCTGGGTGGTGCAAACGCTCAACATGCTTGGTTGCTAACCGAAAGGTTGGAGGTGTAAGTCCACTCAGAGGCACCCTGAAAGAAAAGCCTGGCAATCTACTTCAAAAAAACACTCTAGCTATTGAAAACCCTAAGGAGCACAGTTCTACTTTGACACATTTGTGGGGTCGCCATGAGTCAGAATCGATTCAACAGCAACTTGGTTTTCCACAATGCCTATCACCCTTAGAAAAAACAGGAGACTTAATTAAGATAATCGTGCCACTATATCACTCTAAGAGGTTTTTACTTGGATTTTTATTAGTTGTCCACTTCTTTCTCTGCCACATAACTATGTCAACTCCCAGTGATTGTTTCATTTTGCCGCTTTTAAAAGAATACATTATGTCTAAAATAAAAATGAGTCTCAATTTATCTACAGTGCAAAAAGGATCTTGCCTCCACTCAAAATGGAATCCAATGCTATACTATTAATGATCTTTTAGCCTTTGGATAAAAATTCCCAGAGTTTCCTGGGCAGAAATAACCTAATTCTAAGGTTGAGAAAATAAATCTACAGTTTATTTAAAAAATGTAATCTTTCTACTAGAGTTGACAAATCCAACTTTTGCCTCAGAGATCAGGACAGCCAAGTTCTGGCAAATCCCAGCTCTCAAAAAAAAGGTGTCTGATTGGCAGAGTGGTAACTGTATCGGATTTATAATCCTCCTTGGAAGAATGAGTTATGTAGAGAAGAAAGAATGATTCATTAAGATAACTGAAGTACTAAAAAGCTGTACAGTGATTATACCAAACTTCAATGAGTGGATAAAAATTAATGTGGTTTGGAGAAGTCTCTTTTCTGTCTAGTACACTCAGCATAATCTTTAAGGAAGTCTCACAAACACTTCCTTTTAGTTTTATTAGTACATAAAACTGCCCCAGCCCACCTCCACAAGAACTAAATGAGAGACATAGCACCCAGTGTGCTTGTGGCCTATATTAATTGAGCATGTCATAATATACTGGACTTTTCTTTCCCAAGTACTCATAGAAAACACTAAACTCACCAGAAATTAAGTGGAAGATTAAAAAAAAAATCCCTAATTCTAATTATCTTGGAAGTTAATATGTATCAGCTACATTACTATTGAAAGAGGTCAACATTAGTTGCTATCTGGTACACAAACTGTGTACAATGAAAGGCCCAGGAACCCCTTTTGAAAATCAGATAAGTTTAAAGAAGGTGAGTACACTAAATTCAATCCCACTCTGCTCCATATACTGTACCTTGTGGTTCAGAATTTCGTTCATCCTTCTACTTGCCTCTGTTGTATAAGATTCAGGGAAACATTTCTTAGGAACAACACCATATTTTTCTAATAGGAAAAAAAAAATAACAGTGCTCAATTAAGGTTCAAGTATACTCCAGCATTAAAAACTCTGGCAAAAATAGCTATTGCTTAGCAACAACCAAAAAAAGGCCGTATTTTACTGTTCTAATTCAGAAAATAATTTAAGCTTCATATTATTAAATAGGTTACTTATTCTGTGTACAACTACTCCCCACTTATCGACTATCTCGTTATCTGACATGTTGCATTTACGACAATAATAAAAAATCTACTATCTAACTATTTTGTGCATTAACATACATCTGGCAGTAACGAACGCTGAGGTGTGACGGTTAAGGTTATGTGTCAACTTGGCTGGGCCATGATTCTCGGTGGTTTGGCAGTTATGTAATGATACAGTCCTCATTTTCACGTAATGCCCATTTTCACGTAACAACCTGGTCTTGGAACCTAACCTTGTCAGTAAGTGAGGAGTGGGTGTATTTATCCATCTTAAAATTAATTCTGTTCTTTTTATTTATCATACTTTGTAAAGTGCTCAGCATGATGAGTCTTTCCAAAAAGAAAACTTTTTTGAATGAGGACATTGTTAGACGGCTGCAGTTTCAATATACTTCCTGATTACATCCATGGACAAGCAGAAGCTTTTTCATGGAAAGTTAGTTCTACTTATTGCTATCTTTTCTTCTCCAACCCAACTTCCCAGTACCTATCTGCCCACCCCTGATGTAAGAAACGTACTTTATAGTTGAAAGTGAGAGCGAAAGCAGAGTGGAGATAAAGGTTCTCCTTCTGGGAGACCAGTTCTGCTCTTTACATAACCACAGACGAAATGGCTTACACCTAACTGCACAGCCTTGCTTCATCATGCTGAGCTTCAGTTTCTTGAGAGAATGGCTCTTACCAATAATATTGACAAGCATATCCCATTGTCCACCGTCATTTGCAGGATTCGTAAGCAAATACTGCACCAGCCTCCCATCCTCAGGCTTCTTTTTCTGGGCTGTGTCCACAAATGCATTTAAGAAGAAATAACAGCGTTCAACCTAGAATAAGGCAAGTTAAATAAAATTAGAAGAAAAGAGAGTCAATAGCTTAATTGGTATTATCAACAGAACAAGTATCTGGGAACTACTGTGGACCCAATATAATAGGTATTTTTTAATCAAAGTTGATTATTTGAATATCAGTTTCTGGCTTCATGAGAATATTTGAATTTCTTCTTATGCATATATATATACTCAAATAGTTTGTTCAGGACAAAATACTGCTTTGTTTTGAAACAGAATATGATACTTAAGAGTCTTCAATCAATAAACACTTAATGGACACTTAGTGTGCTTTAAAGATTAAAAAATAGAATACAATTATTTACTATTTTTCAGACAAGTACTACCTAGAGAAGGGGAATTAGGTCCTAGAAAGACCAAATAATCTACATACACTAGAAAAGGAAATTACTGAAAACAAGACAAGGAAAAAAAAGAAACAAGCAAGCAGCAGAGTGAGTCAGTAGACTTACTACTTGGTTGCAAAAAGTAGCCAAATACCAACCAAAAGCAGTCCTGCCTTTGGAAAGCATCGACTTTTGACACTTTGGAAATCAGAATAAATGGTGTTCCAACTAAAATGGAAGAGCAAATTACAACTGAAGAAGCAAGAAACGAAGAGGCAATCCCTGTCAAGATTGGTACTGAAATAAAAAGAATCTTGCAAGACCAGTCCCATACCTTGTCCCAGAAAAATACGTAAGATTGACTGAACTCAAATTCTTCAATATTTAACATTTTCATGAATGGAAGTCTCATAACATTCAGACAAGAAAAGATCCAGCATCGCCCTGAAACAAGAAAGCAAACCAAGAAATTAAGATGAGTGTTCACATAGATTACATTTCTCCCAATGTATTTCCCAGCACTGAACCTGTGATAAGATCCTGGACAATTCAAGACTAAATCAAAAAGAGCAGGAAGATTAAAAAAAAAAAAAAATTAAGAAAGGTAGTAATTACCATCCTCAATATACATGCAAAGGCTTAATATCCTTAACATATTAAAAAAAAAAAAAACCCTTTACATATCACATAAAGAATCACATTACAAATCACCCAAGAAAATCACATTAGAAAAGAGAAACACTGCTAGAGAAACATGAGCAGAGATCAGTAATAGATCATTCAATGGTCAGAAGAGATAAAAACGACAAAAAACCATTTTTTAAAGTTCATCATAAGACACCTGGAAATGGGGAAATTTTTTTCTTTTTTTTAATCAATAAAACCCAATACTGGATTTGGGGAATAAGCACTGTTATACACTCTGGATAGGGACTAGGGATCTAAATAGGCACAAAATATCTGAGGACAATTTGGCAATACATAAAACCGAAACCAAAGCCGGTGCCGCTGAGTTGATTCTGACTCATAGCGACCGTACAGGACAGAGGAGAACCGCCCCCATAAGGCTTCCAAGGACTGACTGCTGGATTCGAACAGCCAACCTTTTGGTTAGCAGCTGAGCTCTTAACCACTGCACCACCAGGGCTCTGGCAATACATAACAAAAGCTTCAAAAAGTCTCTACCCTTTTATCTAGAATATATAGGATATATTTGAATATAAGATGACCCTTACATAAGTCAATTCCCCATTCTCCCAATGATTAGCCAAAAGAAGGATGATTTTGTCTAAGCAGATTATATAAAGGAGCCTTGGTGGTGCAGTGGTTAAATACTCAGCTACTAATCGAAAGGTCAGCGACTTGAACCCACACATAGCTTCATGGGAGAAAGATGTTGCAGTCTGCTTCCATAAAGATTACAACTTTGGAAACCCTATAGGGCGGTTCTACTCTGAGTGTACTGATTTAAGTGATGTTTAAACGGCCTATGTACAATGACATCTAACATTTCCATTTGTGAGGTCATGTCCTAGGAACATACTGTGTTCAAAATATTTACCTTTTTGAATAACCGATTCTATCAAAAACAATCCTTTTAAGAATCCAAACAAGCACAGACTGAGGTCATTTCAGAGTAACATCTTTGCCAAACTGTACTTTGTTTCAAAATAAATAACTGACAGTGACCATTACAAGTCTTTGTAAGGCCTCAAATATAACGTAACTCTCTTTTCTGAAGGAAAATTCAGAGGGAAAAATCTCGCCTTATATGTGGGTATAACTTTTTTACTGATGAGAAAGTATGTTCACAATGTATTGATAAGTGAAAAAGGTAGGTAGATTACCTAACAATGTGTAAAGTATCAACCCATATTAAGCACGTATGCATGTATATGTGCACACACACAAAATAATGACCTAATATATACATAGTAAAATGTTATCTCTAGGTAGTAATATTTGCTTGTTGGCTTTTTCAAATATTCTAATTTAACAATAATTTTATAATAAAATTTTTTTTAAAGTAACTAACTATAGTGTTTTCCGAAGGTCGCCGAAGGCCTGCCTTAGCACAGTTCGTCTTTACTTGGGTTTACCTGTATGTCACCTCTCTCCTGTCCACTATGTATTTCTAGCAGAAGGAATCTGGGTGAACTGTTTATCTGAAAACTGCATGAAAATAAACTGCATAGCTCCTGTGCTGTTTGTCTCTTTTGTATATAAAGCTGACACTGCAGAATGTACAAGGTCTGACCTGTTCCAGATTAACATTTCAAGGCTTTTCTCTAAGAGGTCACTGTAACCTACATAGGACCATTGTGACATTACCGAGTCATTTGTTGCCCAACATGCCACATCACCCGAAGTGCATCTACTATAGCAAAACACTAATTATTGCAAAGGCGTGTTTTTTTTTCCCCTTAAAATTTAAAAATCAACTTTACTGAGGTATAATTTACATATAAAAAAACATACTCATGTTAACTGTGCACATTATGAGTTCTGCCTAGCCTGAAGCAGGCACTGGTCTGCTTTCCGTCAACAGATACACTGGAAGTGATTTGTAAAATGGATAATGACTTTAAAAAATCGTTTTAGTACAATTTGATTATGAAGCTGTCCTCCTTGTTTAGACTCCTGAGTGAACAATCTTTCACTGTAGCTGTTTTTCTGACAATGGTGCTAGATAGAAGGTAGCAAAACAGGAGCTTTTAACCAATAAGGCATGAGAACCGAAATTTTTTCTCTATTACAAACTGGCCTATTGGGGGCGGGGGGTGGAGAACAGAGCCCATTAGCACATTAGCTCAAGTTGTAATCCAGAACCATATTTAAAAATAACACTTTGATGACATTTCGGTCCAATTACATCGTGTCTTTTCTATTTCATCCATCTGTATATGGCCTTCGAGGCGATTCTGTAGAGTCCTCTAGGACATGAACATTTTTGTGTGGTCCATTTGTTACCACAAGCATATATCCACGAGACAAGAAACTGCAATCACTTAATTTCAGGATAGGATAATAAATTACACTCAAGCAAATGACCACGGACTTGTCACTTTCGTGCTCAAACCGAATGTACTAACCAGCCACAGAGTATTCAAACAAGTGACAGGGATAATGTTTTTAGACCTGCCTATATCTGTGTCCGTTTTCTAGGCATTTACTACAAGTTCTGTCAATACAAACCTCTGTTTTCCTAAGTTTAAGCTCTCACCTGAGCTCTTCTGGTTGGTGACTGGCTTGCCTTCCTGAGGCACAGAGTGTTGGAACACATGCTGAGTAGCCTGCACAGTGGCCCTCTTCAGACAGAAGTCCAGCACGTCGTGGGTGGTCCCGACATTCTGGGCAAGTACGAACTGAGGATCAGAATTCAGCTTCTGAATCAGAGCAGCTACCTTCTCCGAATTCAGCCCTGCTGGAAAGTCAAACGGGATTATAACACCAAAAAGAACCAAAGAGGATTGTTTAGCTGGGACTCCCACACCCAACGTCTAACTTTGTTTAAGAGCATCCTGAGGTGACCTCTGCAGCGAGGAAGCCCTTTACCCGCGGCCTCCCCCAAGATGCTGTCTCGCTCCAGGCTGCTCCAGTCCAGCTCCATCCCCGCCATCGTCCCCGGCTCCAGTCCCCCGCCTTTCCCCGCGCCGGGCCTCGGACCGAGCTGAGTCCCCGAGACGACCCCGCCAGGGCTCCGGCGGAGAAAAGCGGCGCCTCACCTGCGTCGTTCATGGCGCCACACTGCCCAACAAAGTAACAGTAGCTTTCGTGGTCCTCGGATGAGCGCCGGGATAGTACTGCGGATCGCTGCCTAGCCGGCCCGATCTGCCTATCTCACCCGGAACGCCGCAAAGAGGAAACCGGCTTGGTGGCGGCAGGAGGGCTGAGGCCGACAGAAACGGGGTCCGCGGAGGGACAAAACTTCCCCCTCGCGTTGCTGAGTCAACAACTTGGGGGCGAGCCCCGCCCCTCCCCGGGGAGGACCAACGGGGGCCGACTCACTGACGCGCGGAGGCGGGTTGGCGCCCTTCCTTAGGGCCCGACCCGAAGCTGCTGGGGCACCGGCTACGGACTGCAGGTTGGTCCGGTGTTGCCAACTGTCTGCCTTGGCGGTGTCAGCGCTCTTGCCCAACTGTGACTTCGCTTCTGGGAGGGAGCTGAAGGGTTCCATGCTGCCATGCTTAGTCCAGATCACGAATACTCTAGCGTGGGGGATGGAGCTGAGGGGCCCCATAATTAAATAGGGGGCTCAGGATGGGTTGACATGTTACAAAAAAAGCCTCCAGAGGCTTTTCCTATGCACATCTATTGCTAACCAGTCGCTGCATTTTCAATGGCAACTTTTAATTTTAATCAGAACCAAGTTCTCATATTTGAGGAGAAATGTGAACCTACCTCTCTACCACCTACTCCCAAGCTACTACCACAGTTCTACAAATACACATCTGCTCAATTTGTGGTAGTGTGGTGGCTTGAGTGTTGCTATGATGTTGGAAGTCATGCCACAGGTATGTCAAATACCAACAGGGTCACCCATGGTGGACAGGTTTCAGTGGAGCTTTCAGACTGAGACAGACTAGGAAGACCTGGTATCTACTTCTGAAAATTAGTCAATGAAAACCCTATGGATCACAATAGAATATTGCCCAGCATTGTGCTTTGAAGTTCCTGGGTAGCACAAACGGTTAAGTGCTCCACTACTAGCTGAACACTTAACAGTTCTAACTCATTCAGAGGTGCCTCGGAAGACAGGCCTGGCAATCTGCTTCTGAAAGGTTACAGCCTTGAAAACCCTATGGAGCAGTTCTACTGCATACATGGGGTTGTCATGAGTCAGAATCAATGGGACAGCAACTAACAACAACATCAACAACATGATGAGCTCCTGAGATTGTCAGAAGGCGCTCAAAATACACAATGGCTGAAAAAATGGACTTGAGCGTACCAACCATTGTGAAGATGGCACAGGATCTGGCAACATTTCATTCTGTTGTACATGGAGTACCCATGAGTCAGAGCTGACGCCACAGCAACTGACAACAATAACATTTCAAGAAAACTACCCGTTCTGGGCTTCATGAAATCCAAGTGCCTCCTAGCTAGCTCCGCATATACTGTGGGGTTTAGCTAAAGGGAATGACAGAGGTCTCAGGCCCTCTACGAAACCTACAAATGATGCCCCCCTCCAGGCTTTCAAGATAAGGGCATTTTCCAAAGTTTTGAGATTGTAAATTTCTTTTGCATTGTTTTTCGTGCCCTGAAATTTCAACCCTTGGTGATAAACACAAACCTATCTGCTTTAACACCAAAAACACTGACTCTGCTACTCAGAACAGCGAGAATCTTTTGTGGAAGCTAGAATCTAGGTCCTAAATTGAAAATCATCGTTGGTTCTTAGGAACTCTGGTATCTGGGAAAATCCACACTCAAATGCCAATCAGTCATTTGAGAAATCAGTCACGTCCCTAGAGAGACCTAGCTAAAATTCGAGGATACAACAATAGCCACCATCTCCAATTTAAAAAGAAAAAAACACTAAATTTGTTGCCATCAAATCGATTTGGACTCATAGTGACCCTGTAGGACAAAGTAGAACTACCTCATAGGGTTTCCAAGGAGCCTCTGGTGGATTTGAACTGCTGACCTTTCAGTTAGCAGCCGAGCTCTTAACCACCGAAGAAAAGGAGTAGCATGAACAGTTATACTAAAAGAAATCATTGGCCCTTTCACAAAATAATGTTCAAGCATGCTGCCCAGTTGAACACATGTATTGTTGTTTGGTGCTGTCCACTAGATTCTGGCTTATGGTGACTCCATGTCTGCAGAGTAGAACTGTGCTCCAGAGAGTTTTCAAGGCTGTGACCTTTTGGAAAAAGATCTCCAGGCCTATCTTCTGAGGTGCCTCTGGGTGGGTTCAAACTGCCAATCCTTGGGCTGGTAGTTGAGCGCTTAACTGCTTGCTCTACCGAGGGACTCCAATTCAGTACATAGAATTCATAAAATTTTATTCAATATCTACCATATGCTAGGCACTGGGCAAGCTGTTGATATAAAGACTAACAAAGCTTAATCCTGCCCCTAAGAAACTCGCAATGTAGTGAGAAACAGATGCAAAACGACTTTTAGACAATCTATACTGTCATGCCACTCATGCTGTAGAAGCAATGAGGAGCATCAAAGTTGAAAAACTGCATAAGAGGTGAAAAGTATCATCTTGAAGAGTGCATGGGATTTTGTAAGGCAAAGAAGCAGAAGTGCATTTGAGGCACCATCGAAGGCACAGAGATATTAAAGCACACAGCAAAATCATGGTTAAGAAACTGCAGCATAGCCTGATGTGGTTAAGAGCAAGGAACATGTCAGGAGCAGTGGCAAGGGGTAGGACTGGAAAGGTAGGTTTGGGCCAGGATATGAAAGTTTTATGTGCCATGCTTGGGCATCTGGACTTTTTCCTATGGGTAATTAGAAGCCCAAATATGTTTTTAATCAGAGGAGCAATATGCTCAGATCTATGTAAAGAAATTGGTGGCGGTGGGGAAGATGATTGGGTGGGGAGAGGTTCTGGAGATAGGGAAATGAGTTAGAAGGCTATGCCACTAGTGTGCTTAGGAGCAGATGAAAGCCTTAAATTGTAGAAAGGGAAGAGGCACAGATAATCTTGAGCATTTTCAGTGGAACGGAAGGATAGATGTTGTCGTAATTAACCAAGAGAGGGAATACAGAATAGTAGGCATGTTTGAGAGTATGAGAGTGTGTAGATAATCAATTCAGTTTGGGCCATGTCAAGCCCACAGGACACCCAGGAAGAGAAGCCCAGAAGGTAGATGAAAAGATGTCTAGAGCTTAGGTTGTAAGACATTTAGGTTGTTATAGTTGGAACCAAGAAAATCAACAAGGTTGCAGAGGAAGTGACGGTAGAGTAGAAAAGAGATGAGGATTATGCGCTGTGGTGTACAGTTTTGCAGGGTGTTCATGCAGAAGGGCACTGGGCTGAGTGGGCTGAGGGAGGCTGAAATCCAGTCCAGGCTCTGCTTGCCAGGCCTTGCACCCTGGCCCAGGACTGTGCTCAGTCAGAGTAGGTTGTTGTTGATGTTGTGAGCTGTTGAGTGGATTCCAACTCAGAGCGACCCAATAGGACAGAGTAGAACTGCTCCATAGGGTTTCCAAGAAGCAGCTGGTGGATTCGAACTGCCAACCTTTTGGTTAGCAGCCGTAGCTCTTAACCAAGTGTACCTTTTAGCCCTGGAGAGGGAGACATTTAAAGAGTAGTGAAGACAGGGGAGCCAGCGGAAAAAGACAGAAAGAGAAGTCAGCAAGATATGAGAAGACCTGGAGAATTATATCCTGGAATCCTAGGAAGGCAAGGAGAAGATGGTGAAAGCTGCAGAAAATATATGCCAGAGAGGCTGCAATTGTGAGAACAAGAGCCCAGGAAAATAGGTAAGGATGGAATCACTGGGAAGGTAGAGGGGAGCAGTTTCATAGCTACTGCCACCCTTTTCCTGCCAGCAACTATGTTTCCCCACCCTGTTGCCACAGATTCCTAGCATCATCTCTTTGCCAGATCTCCTGCTCTGCCCCAGTTGGGAGGGTATCACCCTTAGTACCGGTTTCCCACCCAGCAATTCACACCCATACACTCAGCCCCCATGTACGTACCAAGAGGAGGTACACAAGACAACTGTTTTCCCAGTGTGTCTGCCCCAAATGACTCACCCAAGAAAACATTTCCCCAAGAAGAGAACTCTTAGGACCTACCCCTGCAACTCCAGCCAAAAGAGATGTTGCAAGGTCCAGTGATATTTCAGTGGGACAGAGAATTCTGGTATGAAATCAGCAATATTAGAAAACAAAATCTTTATAAATCCTGTGAAGCAGAGCCATCTACCATTGTAGATATGCCTTCTGCCTATTGCTTTCCTAGGGCTCCATCCAGTTAAAGTGAATAGGGCCAGTCTTGAGGCAAATTATGAGGCTTTTCTCCATCCTGGGCCCGCCTACTCTAATGTCCATCAGTCTTTGACACATGCTGGTCAACTGGTTCTACTCTGATGGAAAAGACCAGATTTTTATATTGGATGGAAGTCTGGACTAGAATCTAACACCAATACTCTGCAAGTCTATGAAACTTATTCACACTTAAGTGTTACCACAATTAACATAGAAATTTGCTTTGGTCAGAAAACCCTCTGTAGTCTCTCCAGAGCTGATGGTGAACTTCAGAGTTCACAAGTTGGTGGCCTGCTTGGCTAAATTCAGCTCCTGGATGTTCTGTTTGTCTTGCATGGTGTTTTAAAATTTCTGAGCCAATATTTAAAATTGGGAAATTTTGTATACAAATCTGGGTTTCTGGCTTCATTTTGAAAATATCAGAAGACCTGATAGCCCTGGGCCTGCTATAGCTGAGCAGCAGCTGCCTCCTTTGGATGGGGCATGCACTCTACAGCTCACTACCCCTCCACTCCTCTCCATTGTCCCCTCAACAGTGAGGCCAAGTATCTGTGGCTGCTTGTCACCAGGCTTGCCTTGCATTGCTATTTTCCTATGTTGGTCGTTTCTCCATCAAAAATGAGAAAATGAAAATCAAGTCAAGAGAGCATCTAGCTTGCTTCAGTCATTTACACTTATTGCCAGGAGATATTTGAGTTTTTCATTTCCTGACTTAGAGTGACCTGGATGGAGTTTGGGAGGGCTGTTTATCCTTTTCCACTTTAATCTCACCCTTATTCCATAATTCCTGCTTCCCTGGGATGAATGAGCAAAGCAAAGCAGGAGCTGACCCTGCTAACGATCTTGGGTCTTCCTGGCCCAGGGTAGCCTATATCCCTTCACCACAATTTTCCTCCCAACTGTGGCACACACCCATCTGTGCACAGGTGAGCTGGCAGCTTCAGGCCTTCCCCCACCTTCCCTGCCCTTCCCTAACTTCATGTGGGTATAACCCAAACCTTGTCTCCTCTCTGTCTGCCCGAAGTACTCCAAATTCAGATCTTAAGAGTTTGGATATAGTTGGCATTAGCTGTAAATTGTTTAGACATTGTCTGGTGTTCTGAAACGCACTGTCATACTTGCAGTATTACTCCTCCCTCTGGTTATGACATTTCTGCCAGTCAAAGTGCTAGGTGCTAACAATTCACAGAGCATTTCAGGCAGAGGAAAAAGTACATATGAAAGCTCCGAGACATGAATGGGCTTGAGTGTGATTCAAGAACAGTGAGCAGTCTGGTCAAGTTTTATGAGTATTTGAATTATGAAAATTTGAAATGATTCATGATAAATTATTAATAAATCTCACTGTATGTACACAATTTGAAGCAATGTGAAGCCTTCACAATGTTTAACGTTTGTCAGGAATTGCATACTTTCTAAACTAGTAGCAGCCGAGTGAACTAGAAACTGTTCATGCTGTTGCCACATGGCGGAGCCATTTTAGCTGGTAAAATAGTATCTCCCCTTCAATCAACTTGCATTTATTGCTAAAAATGAGAAAAATAGTCTTGAATTACTGAAGTTTTTTATTTTGTGTGAAGACTTCAGGAACGTATATCTTGCATAAAATTCAGTTGCTCTAAAATTTGATGCGGCCGGAATATAGAGTGAATGATATTGCAAAAGAAAGGATGTAGGAGACGAGAAATGAGGTTGGAAAGATGGTTTAAAGTCAGATTGTGAAGCACTTTGAAGGGCATGCATCCTTTATTCACGGGGATATTACTATATGTACAAAATCCCCCATAAAAATGAGAGAGAATCACCTCCAAGTGATATTGCCCATGAAGGCACTAAGTTGGCACTTCACTTCTCCCAAAGCTTCTTCCTTCCTTCTTTCTTTTTTCAACAGTTTATTGAGCACCCACTGCTTGGAAGGGATTGTACTAAATGCCTGAAAAACAGAAATGAATAAGATACTGGTCCTCGGCTTCAAGGAACTTCAGTCTAGTGGCGGAAATGGACAACAAAATTAAACATTTTTTTGTTTTGATTAATGCAAAAAATATTTATTGAGCACTTACTATGTGTCATTAGGCATTAAAATACAGAGGAAAACCTGCAAGACAAGGTCCCTGCCTTCAAGAATGTATCCCTTGTATAAAATTCTGGATATGACATTTCTGCCAGTCAAGGTGCTAGGCAGGGACGGATTATCCAATAAGCAAGGTAAAGATGTGCTTAGGGTATCGACAAAACAGGGGCACCAGCTGTCCAAAGCAAAGACTCATAGATGCCAAGCAGACAAGACACAAGGAAAAGTGAGGGCTGCAGCAGTGGAAGGGAACTGGCAGGGCGTGAAATGAAATTATACCAGCCCCAGTGTGTGAGAATGTGCCGGCCAGAACTAAAGTTCACACAGGGTCACGAGGGCACTCACACACAAGGTTGTTTAAGCTATGAGGCCCCTGCCACCTCAACACCTTCATTGGCATCCTACAGTCCTCTCCCATGTAATTGAAACTCCTTATCTCGGTGGATCTCTTAGAAGTATATTATTTCTTTTCAATAAACAAGAGGTGGGAATGGGCTATTGAGTCTAGCTCTTGTTACATTCACCCAATATGCAACTGGATCCAACATGAGTGGTTACTGGGCAAGATCAGATTATATTAATAGATAACAGAACTCTAATCCATTTTGAGAAGACCATCCGGTACTTCCACGTCTGCTGATCCAACAACTCCATCCAGGAGGGCCAGCAATGCCCTTGGCTGTGATACAAACAGAAGGGTATGCTCTTGCACATGTCCTGGTAAACAACCAATGGGAACTCCAGTCTCAGATGATGTGCAAAAGCAAGAGAAGTCAAATAAGTCAGAAGTCAAAATGCATTCAATCAAGTTACTTTTTAACTGTATAGCATTTACGTACAGAGTCATGTCCTAAGTTTTGTAAACAATAATATTTATAACTTTAACTTTTAAGATATGTTTGGCATACATACAGACGCAATCTTGCCTACATTTAATATAATACTAGCATGGTGTCATGGATTGAATTATGTCCCCCCCAAAATGTGCATATCAATTTGGCTGGACCATGATTCCCAGTATGATGTGATTTTCCTATTTGTTGTAAATCTTACCTCTATGATGTTAATGAGGGAGGATGGGCGGCAGTTGTGTTAGAGAGGCAGGACTCAGTCTACAAGATTGGATTGTGTCTTGAGGCAATCGAGCGAGCAGAGAGATGGGAACCTCATACCACCAAGAAAGCAGTGCCGGGAGAAGAGTGTGTCATTTGGACCTGGGGTTCCTGTGCAGAGAAGCTCCTAGTGCAGGGGAAGACTGATGAGAAGGCTGACAGAGAGGAAGGCTTCCCCTGGAGCTGATGCCCTGAATTTGGACTTTTAGCCTACTTTACTGTGAGGAAATAAACTTCTCTTTGTTAAAGCCATCCACTTGTGGTATTTCTGTTACAGCAGCACTAGATGACTAAGACACATGGGTAATAATTTAATACTAGCATAGCAAATGTTCAGAAAACACTGGAAGTATTACTATTTCCCTAACACTAAATTTTAATTTATGTATCAAGTGAATTTTGTGTTTTATTTTCTGTTGCATAGGACGTAGTACTTGGTATTACTATATATATGCTAATAAATGAGGTGTTAGGCACGTTAAGAGGATGCAAAATTCAATGTTCATCATGCAACGTATGTTTCTGTTTTGCAGCAATGAATGTGTTTCTAAATTTGTCTTCCAAGAAAGCCACAAAGGGTGTTTATCAGAACGTCACATTTATATTTTATCAGAATATTTGTGTATCTCCATGTAAGAAAATTGCACAATTCCTTGAGAAATTAAATTAAATGCATATTTTGATAATAAAAATTATATAAATGTGTTTTATTTTCCATTTCCCTTGTTCAATATGGGAGTTGAACAATTCCACAAATAAATAAAATATATATTTTATAAATTTTGTATATGATAATTATATTTTCCTTTTTATTTCAGACTGATCAGGTATGACCTCACATTCAGTTCTCTCTCATCAGCTACATAAGAAGGCATCAGTGACACTATAATCATGTGACTCCTGATGTATCTGCCCCTGTTCTGCACAAAGCAAACGAAAACACGTCTTCAGGTTGAGCATACCCTTGAATTTGTATCATGCTCTTTGCGATCCCTCTCACCCCTGTCGTGTAACAGCAGTAGTCCAACGAAATGTGAAGACGCAGCATGAAAGGATGGAAAAACACTTGTAGAGATGTGCAAAGGCCTGCCAACAAACATCATCTGACAAACGAATGAAATTATTTCCAACTGCCTTATAAGTACTATTTCTTTTAACTATCTCAGACCTGAAGAACAAGATTATATGTTCCAAATGAATTTTTTTCTTACTGATTTTCAAATATAAATTTTTGTGTTAATGTTCAAGTTCTAGTGTAAATTTTATTTTATAAATTTTACATGTTTTATAAATTTTTTTATTTTCAATTATTCAAATTTATTTGCTACAGTAGAACCAAATTTAAAAAGTGACATAATTTTATATCCAGGTAAAATCAAATGGCAATAACTAAGTAGAGTGCAAAAATGAAAGCTCACAGAAGATAAAAAGAATCCCTAAAGACAATCCAAAATCAACTTCCTTTTTAAAAAGTAATGAATCAGAAGGGACTTCTTTTATTGAATGCTCGAGTTTAATGGGTGCAAATAGTTCTACTAGTACTGCTAGTGCTGAAATTACTAATAGCATTACAAATTGCTAATAAATTATTAATAGCATGCGTTCTTTGCTGTAGTAAAAATATTAGGGGGAAGCAGAGCCAACATGGTGCCCTAGACAGACGCATCATGCTGTCCCTCTGTAGCAAAAACCGGAAAAACTAAGCAAAAACAGATACAAATGTCAATCCTGGAATCCTAAGCATCAAATGAAGGGATACAGAACTAGATCAAACACCAAGTGGAAGAAGAAACTGAACAAAAACAGAGGACAAGGAGAGATAAGGAGAGGAGGTCACCTGCCAACTAACACAGCACAGCTTAGCCATCTTGGAGCAGAGCCAGAAACGACCCTGGGCAGGCAGTACAGGAAGGCAACTTCACAGAACTCTCAACAGGAGACAGAGCACCCGGTAACCAGAGAAACACACTTTCCTACCCCTCACCCTTCTGCCCTGTACACCACTCCCAGCCCTTCCTGATGGACCATGCTGTGCCGCTTGGCTAGAGAGCTACTAGCCTGCCGGGTCTGCTACACCCCAACCCCCACCTGCCGGCTGCTGCTGTGCCGTTGTTTTCCCTTTCTTTCTTCCTCTCACCTAGCCCCATATGCCACCCCCCACCCCTTCCAGACAGGCGATGTTGTGTTGCATGACTAGAGAGCTATTGGCCTGCTGTCAACCTGGGTTCCCCCCACCTCCACCTGCCAGATCCCACCACACCATTTTTTCCCGTTTCTTCCTTTTCTTTCTCCCTCCCACCTAACCCTGTATGCCACCTCTACCTCTTCCCACTGGGCCATGCTGCACTGTCGCAGCTAGAGAGCCACTGGCACACTACCAGCCTAGGTCTGCCCTGCCCCCATCCACCAATTCCCACCCCACTATTCTTTATTTTTTTCTTTTCTTCTTTTTCTTTCTCCCTTCAGTCTAGCTTCATATGTCACCTTTACCTCTTCGCGCCAGGTCATGCTGCATTGCAGTGGCTAGACAGCCATCAGCCTGACATCACTCACCATGTCTCACTGGGTCATTTTTTCCCCTTTTTTTCTTTCCTGTTTTTCTTTTTCTTTTCTCCCTCCTGCCTAGCCCCATATGGTACCTCATCCTCTCTTCCACTAGTTCCCAGGTCCACCCTGCCCCCACCCGCCGGCTACCCTTTGTTTTTTTTTTTTTTATTTTCACTTTCTCTCTCTTTTCTGTTCTTTGTTTCCACTACCTATCCCCGTACGCCACCCCCCTTCTTCCTGCTGGCCATCCCAGTGCTGCCACAGCTAGAATATTCTTGGCTTAGGCCTGTCAGTACACCAGGCTCGCACTGCTCCTCCACTCCTACCACTCAACCAGCTGCTGAACAGAGGGAAGTGAGCCCATACCACTCCCTGTCTGATAGCCCTGTGTCTTAGTTATCTAGTGCTGCTATAACAGAAATACCACAAGTGGATGGCTTTTAACAAAGAGAAGTGTATTCTCTCACAGTCTAGTAGGCAACAAGTCCAAATTCAGGGCATCAGCTCCAGGGGAACACTTTCTGCATCAGTTCTGGAGGAAGGACTATGTCATCAACTTTTCTTTGGTCTGCGAGCAGGAACCTCAGGTCCAAAGGATGCACACTGCTCCCAGCACTGCTTTCTTGGTGGTATGAAGTTCCCATGTGTCTCTGCTCGCTTCTCTCTTTTATATCTCAAAAGAGATTGGCTTAAGGCACTATCCAATCTTGTATACCTCATCACTATAACTGCCACAAATCTATCTTATTAGATCATAGTGATTGAATTTACAACACTCAAGGAAATCACATCAGATTACAAAATAGTACACAATTATACAATACTGGGAATCATGATCCAGCCAAGTTGACAGATATTTTGGGGGACACAATTCAATCCATGACAATCCACCCTTTGGCCCCCAAAAGTTCATGTCCTTGCAACTTGCAAAACATACTCATCTCAGCATATCACAGCAAAAGTCTTAACTCCAAGTCCAAAATCCAAAAATTCCTCTTCATCTGTGAAATCTAGAATACAAGTTATCCACTTCCAAAGGTACAATGGCAGAACAGGCACAAACTAGACATTTCCATTACGAAAGGGAGAAACTGGAGGAGAAGAAGGGATAACAGGCACCAAGCAAGTAAGAGGAACACATTAGCCTTCAAGGCTTTGAAAATAATCTTCTATTCTCTGAGACAATTTACACAATGGCTCTTCCCTCTAGACTCTAGGTATTGGCCACAGTCTGAGTGGAGGATTCTGAGTGGAGGCCCCTCAGCCCTGGGCTTCAGCTCTGCGTTCCAGGCCCACTGGGACAGCAACTCTGCTCCTTTGGCTTTAGGCACACCATTCTCCTAGGCCATCGGAGTGACAACTCCACCCTTAGAAGCACCAGAGGCCATGGCTCCACCCTTTGAAACCCCTGAGGTCGTGGCCATACCTTTGAGACTGAGGCAGCTCAGCTTCTTGTGTCCCTTGTCTCTTCAGCTTCTGCTTCCTGTGGACTCTCGGCCCTCGGGCCTCAAGCCCGCATCTACCCTGCGGGGGCAAGTGTTCCAAAGCTTGGTATCTCCACCGATAAGTGCCCAGAGGCACCCCACTCTGCCAGGAAGCCTCCTGAACACAGGCACTCAGCTCTCTCTCGCTCCATGGGTTGGCTGCAGCACCATCTCATGCTGTTCTCCTGGTTCTGCTGCTGCTGGTCCTCTGCTGCTGCCACTCTGCTATCCATTCACAGTTTCAAGACCAATTCCACATTTTAGGTATCTGTTATAGCAGCACCCCACTCTCAGTACCAAATTCTGTCTTAGTCATCTAGTGCTGCTATAACAGAAATACCACAAGTGGATGGCTTTTAACAAAGAGAAGTTTATCCTCTCACAGTCTAGTAGGCTACAAGTCCAAATTCAGGGCATCAGCTCCAGGGTAACGTTTTCTCCATTGGCTCTGGAGGAAGGTCCATGTCGTCAATCTTCCTTTGCTCTTAGGAGCTTTTCTGCGCAGGAACCTCAGGTCGAAAGGATGCGCTCTGCTCCCGGCACTGCTTTCTTGGTGATATGAGGTTCCCATGTGTCTCTGCTTGCTTCTCTCTTTTATATCTCAAAAGAGATTGGCTTAAGACACTATCCAATCTTGATATACCTCATCAGTATAACTGCCACTAATCCATTTTATTAGATCATAGTGATTGAATTTACAATACATAAGGAAATCACATCAGATTACAAAATGGTACACAATTATACAATACTGGGAGTCATGACCCAGCCAAGCTGACAGGTATTTTGGGGGGACACAATTCAATCCATGACACCCTGCCTCTCCGGCGAAGAACTGTGAATGGCCCCACACTGCTGGACCAACACCAGAAGGCAGATAGTGCTCACCCAGTCCACCCTCACCCACCTCGCCAAACCAGTGTACCTTGAAGCAGGCTCACTCTGCCTGCTGCAGCCCTGCTCAGCTGGACAAGGTGGTGAGAGTTATTGCACTCACAGATGAGCAAGTAGAAAGCAAGACCAGCCCTTCACCCTGGAATATCAAAACAAAACAAAGAAGCAGGTTGAAACAAACAAACACACAATCAATAAATACTGAGAAGAGTACCTTATTGTCTCAGAGACAGCAGACAATATCAAAATATATTGAAAAACAGGACAAAGTGGCTCCAGCAAGTGACAAAAATAAAGAATCAGATGACCTTCCAGTAGAAGGAAAGGCAATGGAACTACTTGATATGGAATTCAAATGACTAATATTTAGGGCTCTCCAACAGATCAGGAAAGAGATCAAGGAAAACACAGACAAAAGTAAGGAAAACATAGCCAAAATCAAGAATAACAGAGACAAAGCAATAGAAGAATTCAGGAAAACAATACAAGAACAAAACATCAAAATAAATAAACAATTAGAAATCATAAAAAACAGAAACTAGAAATCCAAAAGAAAACTCCACAGAAGGTTTTAGGAGCAAATTTGAAACAATGGAAGACAGAATCAGCGAAATTGAAGACAAATCCATGGACACCACTTTGTTTAGGAAAAATCAGAGAAAAGAATGAAGAAGACCTAAGTATTATGTGGGACACAATCAAAAGCAAAAATGTTGGCATCATTAGAGTTGCAGAACAGGGGGAGAAAATGGAAAACACAGAGAATATTGATGAAGATTTGCTGGCAGAAAATTCCCCAAGTATCATGAAAGAAGTAAAACTGGCCATTCAAGAAGTTCAGCAAAACCCATATAGGATAGATCCCAAAAGAAAGTTACCAACACATATCATAATCACACTTGTTAAAATCAAAGACAAAGAAAGAATCCTGAGAGCAGCTTGAGAAAAATGATAAGTCTACTTAAAAAGGGGAAACAATAAGACTAAGCTCTGATTACTTGGCAGAAACTATGCAGGCAAGAATGCAATGGGATGACATATATAAAACCTTGAAAGAAAAAACCTGCCAACCAAGAATAATATACCCAGTAAAGCTGTCTCTCAAATATGATGGTGAAATTAGGACATTTCCAGATAAACAGGAATTCAGGAAATTTGTAAAAACCAACCAAGCTTACAGGAAATATTAATGAGAGTACTTTGATTAGAGAACCAACAGCATCAGACAACAACTGGGGAGTCTAGGACACAGGACGGCATCAGCCAAAAACCAACCTAGGTAAAGAACTCTCAATAATAAAACAAAGCTAAAAGACTAAAAACAGGGAAACAGAGATGATAATCTGTAATTGAAAATGTCAAAACAATAAAAGGGGGAATAAACAGCATAGGCATACAACTTTGAAATGAAGAGGAAGTCAAAGCAATAAAAGACTGGTTAAAACTTAGGAAAATAGGGGTAAATTTCAAGGTAACCACAAAGAAATCTAACGAATCTACTCATCAGAATAAAAAAAAGAAAAACATAAAGTCTCAGTAAACACAAAATCTATAAAAATGAAATAAAAGAAAAGAAAATCCACAAACAAAGTGAACTCAGCACATGAGAGTAAGAGGAACAAAGAAAATGTCAGCACCACAAAAAGAAGCACAACAATATGACAGCAAGAAGCTCATACCTATTGATAATCACACTGAATGTAAATGGCGTAAATGTGCCTGTAAAGAGACAGAGAGTAGCAGAACGGATTAAAAAAAAAAAGACCCATCAATATACTGTCTACAAGAGACACACCTAGACATGAAGACATAAATATATTAAAATCAAAAAATGGAAAAAATATATCAAGTAAACAGTAAACAAAAAAGGGCAGAAGTGGCAATACTAATCTCATATAAAATAGATTTTAAGGCAATATTAACCATAAAAGACAAGGAAGGACATTACATGATGATTAAAGGGACAATTTACCAAGAAGACATAACTTCAATAAATATCTACGTACCCAATGACAGGGCTCCAAAATACATAAAACAAACTCTAACAGCACTGAAAAGAGAAATTGATAGTTCCATAATAATAGTAGGAAACTTCAACACACCACTGTCTGTAAAGGACAGAACATCTAGAAAGAAATTCAACAAAGATACAGAAGATCTAGCAGAATATAACATCGACATACAAAAACCAGTTGGGTTCCTATACACCAACAAGGAGAACTTCAAAAAGGAAATCAGGGAAACAATACCATTTATAATAGCCCCTAAAAAGATAAAATACTTAGGAATAAATCTAACCAGGGATGTAAAAGACTTATACAAAGAAAACTACAAAACATTATTTCAAGAGACCAAAAGAGACCTACATAAATGGAAAAACATACCATGCTCATGGATAGGAAGACTCAATATTGTGAAAATGTCAATCCTACACAAAGCAATCTACAGATGCAATGTAATCCTGATCCAAATACTAACAGTATTCTTTATCAAGATGGAAAAACTAATCACCAGTTATATATGGAAAGGGAAGAGGTCCCAGATGAGCAAAGCATCATTGAAGAAAAAGTACAAAGTAGGAGGCCTCACACTACCTGATCTTTGAACTTGCTATGCAGCCACAGTAATCAAAACAACCTGGTACTGGTACAATGACAGACACATAGGACAATGAAACAGAATCAAGAACCCAGATGTAAATCCACCCACCTATGGTCAGCTTATCTTAGAAAAGACAGTCTTTTTAACAAACGGCGCTGGCAAAACTGGATGTCCATTTGTTAAAAAATGAAACAGGACCATACCTCACACCATACACAAAAACAAACTCAAAATGGATCAAAGATCTAAATATAAAATCTAAAATGGTAAAGATCATGGAAGAAAAATTAGGGATAATGTTAGGGGCCTTAGTACATATAAAGTCAATACAAACCATAACTGACAATGTGTAAATACCAGAAGATAAACTAGATAACTGGGAGCTCCTGAAAATTAAAAACTTATGCTCATCAAAAGACTTCACCAAAAAAGTAAAAAGAGAATGTACAGATTGGGAAAGAAAATTTTGGCTACGACATATCCGACAAGGGTCTAATCTCTAAAATCTATAGAATACTTTAATATCCCAATAACAAAAAGATAAAATAATCTAATTAAAAAAATGAGGAATGGATATGAACAGACATTTCCTCAAAGAAGATATTCAGATAGCTTACAGACACATGAGGAAATGCTCGTGATCGTTAGCCATCAGAGAAATGCAAATCAAAACTACAATGAGATACTGTTATAGATTGAATTGCGTCCCCCCAAAATGTGTGTCAACTTGACTAGGCCATGATTCCCAGTATTCTATGGTTGTCCACCATTTTGTAATCTGATTAGATTATCCTATGTGTTGCAAATCCTAACCTCTATGATGTTAATGGGCAGGATTAGAGGCAGTTATGTTAATGAGGCAGGACTCAATCTACAGATTAGGTTGTATGTTGGGTCAATCTCTTTTGAGATATAAAAGAGAAAATCCAGTAGAGAGGAGAGGGACCTCATTACCACTAAGCAAGAAGAGCCAGGATCAGAGCACATCCTTTGGATCTGGGGTCCCTGTGCTGAGAAGATCCTAGGCCAGGAAAAGATTGATAACAAGGCCCTTCCTCCAGAGTCAAAGAGAGAGAAATTCTTCTTCCTAGAGCTGATGGCCTGAGTTCAGACTTTTAGCCTCCTAAACTGTGGGAGAATAAATTTCTGTTTGTTAAAGACATTCACTTGTGGTATTTCTGTTATAGCAGCATTAGATAACTAAGACAGATAACATCTCACCCTGCCATTACTAGCACCAGTCAAAAAAAAGAAGAAAATAGCAAATGTTGAAGAGGTTGTGGGGAGATTGGAACTCTTATGCACTGCTGGTGGGAACACAAAACGGTACAACCACTATGGAAAATGATATGGTGCCTCCTTAAAAATCTAGAAATAGAAATACCATACGATCCAGAAATCCCACTCCTAAGACTATGTCCTAGAGAAATAAGAGCCATCACATGAATAAATATAGGCACACCCAAGTCCTTTGCAGCATTATTCACAATAGTAAAAAGATGGAAACAACCTAAGTGCCCATCAACAGATGAATGGATAAACAAATTATGGTCCATACACACAATGGAATACTACACATCAATAAAGAACAATGATGAACCCACAAAACATCTCACAACATGGATGAATCTCGAGGGCATTATGCCAAGTGAAATAAGTTAATCACAAAAGGACAAATATTGCATGAGACCACTATTATAAAAACTCAAGAAAAGGTTTACACACAGCAAAAAACAATCTTCGATGGTTACAAGGGAGGAAAAGGACAGGGAGGAGAAATCACTAACTAGATAGCAGACAAGTGTTAACTTTGGTGAAGGGAAAGACAACACACAATATGGGGCAAGTCAGCACAACTTGACCAAGGCAAAGTCATAGACGTTTCCTAGACACATCCAAATATCTTCAGGGACCAAGTTATGGAGGCTGAGGGCTGGGGACCGTGGTCTCGGGGGACTTCTAGATCAACTGGCATAGCATAGTTCATAAAGAAAATGTTCTACATCCTACTTTGGTGAGTAGTGTCTGGGGTCTTAAAAGCTTGCAAGCAGCCATCTAAAATAAATCTGTTGGTCCCATCATGTTCAGAACAAAGGAGAATAAAGAAAACCAAAGATGCAAGGAAAATATCAGTCTAAAGGGCTAATGGACCACATGAACCATAGCCTCCACAGCCTGAGCCCAGAAGAAATAGATGGTGCCCAGATACCACCACCAACCGCTCTGACAGGGATCACAATACAGGATTCGAGACACAGTGGCAGAAAAACGTAGAACAAAATTCGAATTCACAAAGACCAGACTTAACTGATCTGACAAAGGTGGGAGGGACCCCTGAAACTATGGCCCTCGGACACCCTGCTAACTCAGAACTGAAGTCACTCCAGAAGTCTACTTTTCAGCCAAAGATTAGACAGGCCTGTAAAGCAAGCAATAATACATGTGTGGAAGGTGCTTCTTAGTTTAACAAGCTTAGGGGGCCTACTGTAGCGTTGCTATAAGTTAGAACTGACTCGACGCCAACAGTTGTTGTTGGTTGTAATGTCCACACCTGCCCAAAAGCAAAGATGAGAAACCAGGAAGGGACAGGAAACCCGGACAAATGGACACGGGGAACCTGGGGTGTAAAGGGAAAGGAGGAGAGTGCTGACACATTGCAGGGATTGCAACCAATGGTCATAAAACAATTCGCATATAAATTTTTGAATGAGAAACTAATTTGCACTGTAAACTTTCACCTGAAACACAATAAACAAAAAAAAAAAGGAAAAAAAGTTAAAGGTGCAGAAGGTGAAATTATTTTGGAATCTGAAGTTGTCACATCTGTAGACCCTAAATAACAGAAACATAGATCTTGCTTTGTGGAATAATTTTTCTTCTAATGATGTGAATCATTGGATCAAAAGAGGGTCAAGTGATTGTCAACATTACAGTGGACCATTTGAAAATTCGTGTTGAAATTTTCTGGATGGAAACAGACAAAGTTCTATAGCCAGAATATATTTCTAGGGTGCAAAGCTAATGATGAAAATTACAGGAGGGAGTGGCTACTGTATTCTCCATCTGTTGGCTTTGTATATTGTTTTGTTTGCAAACTATTCAGTTCTAAATCATTTAATTCTCAATTTGCTACAGATGGATTTTCAGAGCCCTTGTGGTGAAGTGGTTAAGCATTCGACTGCTGTCCAAAAGGTCGGCTGTTCGAATCCACCAGCTGCTCCTTGGAGACTCTATGGGGCAGTTCTACTCTGTCCTGTAGGGTTCGTATGAGTTGGAATCGACTCAATGGCAATGGGTTTGGGTGTTTTGGTTTGGATTTAGCAATAAGCGCAACTTGAATATGACTCATAAACATGAAAACAGTTCAATTCACAGAGGTTGTGTGTTGTGATATTTAAACTGAAGACATAGTTTTGGCTTAACGCATTTGAAATGGAACTGGAAACACAAATTAATGAAGAACATCAGTATTGGAAAGTTGTTTGGCAATGCATTGTTGCTGTCATTATAACAATCGCTGAACATGGACTATCTGAGGAAGAAATGAAGTATTTTTGGAAATTTTGGGGGTTTATTTGAGCTTGTTGCTCAGTTTGATCCATTTTTAGCAAGCCACATTTCAAAATATGGTAACACAGGAAAGGGCAACCCATTGTATATGTCTAAAACAATGTGTGAAAAATTAATAAACTAAGTAAGTAGTAAAGTTCAATCAACTATTTTCAATGAAATAAGTACAGCTTGCTATTTCAGTTTGTCTGTAGATGCCACTCCTGATCTTTCTCATATAGATCAGCTAAGTATTGTTTTAAGATATGTATCACCAAGAGATGGAAAACTTGTCGAGCAATTTATCACATTTATTAGCCTAAAAAGTCATACCGGTGAAGAAATTGCAAATCAAGGACTTCACTATTTACGTGAAGTTTGCAAAATTGATTTTTCAAGTGCAGAGGCCAGCCCTATGACAATGCTGCCAATATGTCAAGGTGTTATAGAGGCATGCAACAGAAAATTTTAGAATGTAATGAATATGCAGTTTTCATACATGCGCTGCGCATTCACTTAATCTTGTAGGACATAGTGCAGTAGATTGTTTCCTGGAAGTAAATGATTTTTTTTTTTCTACTGTTCAGTTACATTTTTTGCAGCCTCTACTCACCGAGGAGCCCTGGTGGCACAGTAGTTAAAAGCTAGATTGCTAACAAAAAGGTCAACAGTTCAAATCCACCAGCTGCTCCTTGCAGACCCTACAGTGCAGTTCTACCCTGTCCTATAGGGTAGCTATGAGTCGGAATTGACTCGATGGCAACGGGTCTACTCACTGATGGGTAGTTCTTAAAACATATTTAGGCAATGATCGTGTATTAAAATGTTTTTGAATACCCATTGGGAAGCATATGCTGTAGCAATGAGTGCAATCCTGGGATCATACACTCAGATTCTAGATGCCTTAGAAAATATTGTTGAAGACCAGACACAAAAAGGAGATACCAAAAGAGCAGCTGAAAACATCGCCAACAAAATGCAAACACTATAGTATGTATGATGGTAAGCCAAAAACCATTGCTGCTAGGGTTCCAGCTCATACATGCACGGGTTTACTCCAAACAAAATGTGTTTAAACATATCTCTGCAATCAGTGGATGACTGCAGACAAGTTCTCTCAGTAATACACTTGTCTTAGTCTCTTTAGGGTGCCTTCAAAAAAAAGGATACTTTTTGTGCCATGCAAAAAAAACAATTTTCAGGTCAGGGCTACTATCAAATTTTTAACAAAACTCAAGCGGACATCTTCCCAAATCGCTGAAGCTTTGCAACAAGTTCATGGGAATGTTGCCTCACATAAAACAACAGTTTTTAGATGGATCAAGCATTTTAAGGAAGGTTGAGAAGAGCTCAAAGATGAGCCAAGAGAGAGAAGATGGCTCTGAAGGTTATGGCGACTGTTTTTTGGAATTCCAAAGGGGTAAACTTGATAGATTTTCTTGAAAGACACAGGAAGATCACGGGGGCTTATTATGAAGAAGTTTTAAGAAAATTAAAAATTGCATTGGTGAGAAAACGCCAGGAAAGTTGTGCTGAGGAATTTTTTTCCGTCACGACAGTGCACCTTCTCATTCTTCAAGGGCACCCAGGGCTGTCCTACAAGAATTTCCCTGGGAAACCTTACCCCATCCACACTACAGCTCTGATCTTGTCCCTTCAGACTTCTTTTTGTTCCAAAAACTCAAAGAAAATTTAAAAGGAACGTGCTTTGCATCCCTTGAGGATGCCAAAACTGCTATTTTGACATGGTGTAAATCAAACAGCACAGAATTCTTCGGGGAAGGATTAGAGAGACAGAAACACTGACTTCAGAAGTGTATAGGCCTAAATGGAGGATATGTAAGAAACATTTTGATATTTTTGTTTAATAAAGTCTTCTATGATTTTGTAGCAATACTTTTTTGACTTACTCTCGTTTTTATGTTGGTTATGTGAAATAATATATTACAGCATTTTCATCGAATGAGTGAAGCTCCCCAAGATTCAGAAGTAAATTTAAAGACATGCACAGATCTCTGCCAGTCATTAACAAGGTATTTACATAATTTAAGAGAAGATTTTGAAAATTTTGTAAACACAACAAAACAAATACTGACTATCAAGCAGTTCACAATAGCAGAAGAATTAGACGGAAACAAGTAAATGACAGAAGTGCTCCAGAAGTATTGGGTGCCAGAGATCAGTTTTGTGTAACAACATACTACATCATCATTGACACACTTAAATCTTGCATAAAAGAAGAGTGAAAGTGTATGAAGTTCTTTCAAATACATTTTCTTTCTTAAACAATGTGGATATACCTGATGAAGAATGTATGAAGTTGTCCAAGAAATTAGTGCAGGCTTATCCCGATTACTTAAATACAAATCTTTACAGAGAAGTGTGACAATTTCATTCTTAGATGAGGACTAGGTTTATAGATTCAGGAAAGACAAATTTTACTCATGTAGGCATGCACAATTCCATAATAGAAAATAAAATACAATTCATATTTCCAAATGTTCAAACTACTTTACACAATTGCTGACTTTAGTGATCACAAACTGCACAACAGAAAGCCCATTTTTGTCCCTAAAGAGACTCAAAAACCCTCGCTGTACAATGATTCAGGAAAGACTCAATTCATTATCTTTATTATGTATGGAAGTAGATATTGTCTGGCAACTTAATTGTGATGAAATCATTGAAGAATTTGTAAGAGCAAAGAATAGAAAGAAATGTTTTTAATGATAACATGTTAGAGATGAAAGATCTGTCTAAAAATAAAATATAGTGACTTCCGGGCAACATGGTGCTGTAGTCAGAAGCACCACTCCGTCCCTCCACAATAAAGAACAGAAAAACTAAGTCAAACAGAGTCACACGCCAATCCTGAAACCCTAAGCGTCAAATTAAGGATAAAGAACTCAGCCAAGCACCGAATGGAATAAGAAACTGACTGAGAATGGGGAGCGAGGAGAGATATGTGCAGAGGTCCCCTATCAACTACATGGAGATTGGTGAACAGGGGGTAAGAGAAAGCAGCTTCATGGAGCTTCCAGCAGTAGACAGAACAACCAGTAACCAGCAATATAGGCTTTCCCACCCCTTACCCTTCTTCAGCCCCACTTAGCCTCCTCTGCTTCCTGCAGCCAGAGTCTCTTGGCCGGGAACAACCAGCTTTACCCTGGTGTTGCCTGGATTCCACCTGCCCACACTGGCTGGCTCCGAGTGCCTTTTGTTGGTTGCTGGTGTTGTTTTTTTCCACTTCTTTAGATTTCTTCTTCACCTCTCACCACCACCCCCTCCTTTCTCTCAAATACCTGGCTCCGTGCACCATCTTTGCTTCATCCTGAAAGGCTGCTAAACACCACTTGACTGTGAAACTGCTTCCTGGCCCCTGCCCCCATGCTGGTGGGACCCCTGGGGCTTTTTTGTTTGTTGGTTTGCTCTGATTTGTTCTGTTTTGATTTGTTTGTTTGTTTTCTATTTCTTTTCTCAGCTTGGGAGCCCTGTCTAGCTGGGCTGCACTGCGAGACTTGGAAGCTACTCCCTTACTCTGCCCAGACGCACAGGGACATCCCTGGGGGTGTTTTCTTTTTTCTTGTTTTTTGGGGTTTTTTTGTTTGTCTGTTTCTTTGATTTGTTTTCTTCTCTCTCTTATTCCCTTTTTGTCTTTCTTCCTTTCCAGTTTCTTGATTTATTCTTTTTTTTTTTTTACCCTTTTTCTTTTTTTTTTCATTTTTGTTTTTCCTCATTTCTCAGTCTCTCATCTCTCCACTCCAATAGCAAGCTCCCTTAGCACTTTTTTTTGTTTGTGTGTATGCCTTTGGCTCCTGTTCCTCTCTCCTCTCTCTCTTCTTTCCCGTACCCATCTTAGCTCCACACATCACAATATACCCCCTCCTTCCTGCCTGCCCACACAGTGTGCTGAACTTCACACTCCCAAGAAGCACAGGCACGGCCTACTGGAACCTGCCCTGCACTGATTCCCGGTCTGCATGGTCAGCCCTGGTACGTGCCACAAACAACCCATCCCAGCAACTTCCCTTCAGCTGGACCTGCCCTGCTGTACTGTACCTGAGTGACTGATCCTGCCCATTGGAGAAGTAGGTGAAAAGTATCATGCCCACAGATAAGCAAACAACAAAGAATGCAAAGCCTGCCTGCTCAGACAATAACCAAATAAAACAAAAAAGCAGGATGAAACAAACAAATCTACAATCAATAAGCAAGGAAAATAACCACTGAATGCCTAGAAGACGGCAGACAATATCAAACAATTTACATAAACAGGACAGGATGGTTCCAGTAGGGGTCCAAAATAAAACACCAGATGACCTTCCAGTAGAAGAAAAGGCACTAGACCTAACTGATAGGGAATTCAAATCTCTAATATTCAGAATTATCCAAGAGTTGAAGCAAAA
>NW_004443976.1:19682165-19683542 GCF_000243295.1 Trichechus manatus latirostris | reverse complement strand
AAAATAAATTCACAACTAGAAATCATATAAAAACAACAATTAGAAATCCAAAAGATAAACAACAAGATTTCAGAAATGGACAGCGTCATAGAAGGGCTGAGGAGCAGGTTTGAAATGATAGGATCAGCGAAATTGAAAACAAACACTTGGATACAACTCTGAGGAAAAATCAGAAAAAAAGAATGAAGAAAACCTGAGAATTATGTAGGATACAATCAAAAGCAAAAATTTGTGAGTGATCAGAGTTCCAGAACAGGGGGAGAAAACAGAAACCACAGAGAGGATCATTGAAGAATTGCTGACAGAAAACTTCCCCAATATCATGAAACATGAAAAGCTGACCATCCAAGAAGCTCAACGAACCCCATATAGGATAGACCCCAAAAGAAAATCACCAAGGCATATCATAATCACACTCGATAAAACCAAAGACAAACAAAGAATCCTGAGAACAGCTCGAGAAAAACAAGAAGTCACATACAGAGGAGAAACAATAAGACTAAACTCGGATTATTCGGCAGAAGCCATGCAGGCAAGAAGGCAACGGGATGACATATATAAAACCTTGAAAGAAAAAAATTGCCAGCCAAGAATAATATATCCTGCAAAACTTTCGTTCAAATATGATGGTGAAATTAGTTCATTTCCAGATAAACAGAAAATAAGGGAATATGTAAAAACCAAACCAAACCAAACTTACAAGACTTATTAAAAGGAGTCCTTCAATCTGAGAACAAACAACATCAGACCACAGGCTGAATCTAAGACACAGGATTGTACTAGCCAGATACCAACCTAGGAAAAGAACTCTTAAGGACTATGCAAAACCAAAAGAATTACAACAGGGAACCAGGGAGGTTAATCCGTAAATGACAACAGCATCAGAACAATAAAAGAGGGAATAAACTGTGTAGGTATACAACCTTCTAATGGAGAGGAAGGCAAGGCAATACCAAGTGATAATAGACTGGCTCAAATCTAGGGAGATAAGGGTAAGTTTCAAGGTAACCACAAAGAAAGTTAACAAACCTACTCATCAAAATAAAGAAGAAAAACATAAAGTCCCAGTAAAAACAAAACCAACAAAAACAAAAGAAATGAAAAAAAATCCACAACCACAAAGGAAGTCAGCACAGGAGAGTAAGAGGAACAAAGAAAATGTCAGCACCACAAAAAAAAAAGCACTACAAAATGCAATCCCACTCCTAGGAATACATTCGAGAGAAATAAGAGCTGTCACATGACTAAATGTATGTACACCCATATTCATTGCAGCACCGTTCACAATAGCAAAAAGATGGAAACAACCTAGATGCCCATCAACAGATGAATGGATAAATAAACTATGGTACATACACACAATGGAGTATTATGCAA
>NW_004443976.1:19663888-19681530 GCF_000243295.1 Trichechus manatus latirostris | reverse complement strand
TAGGGTTGTTAACCAATGTCATAAAACAATATGTGTACTGACTGTTTAATGAGAAACTATTTGTTCTGTAAACCTTCATCTAAAGTACAATAAAAAAAATTTTTTTAAATAACACTAAAATATACTAATTTGTTGTACTATTTGTTTTCTGGTATTAAATTTTCTTTTACGATATCTTTTCATTTGTTCATTTATAATTTTAGAGTATTTATTATGAAACAAGCATCAAAATGAGCCTTTTAAAGCAAAATTAATGAAAGTCAATTTTTTGTTGTGGGAGATTGTCATGGATTGAAATATGTCCCCTCAAAAAAGGGTGTGTCAGTTTGGCCAGGCCATGATTCCCCATATTGTGTGATTTTCCTATATGTTGTAAATCCTGCCTCTATGATGTTAATGAGGGAGGATGGGCGGCAGTTGTGTTAGTAAGGCAGGACTCAATCTACAAAATTGCACTGTGTCTTGAGGTAATCTGTTGAGATATAAAAGGGAGAAGCCAGCAAAGAGATAGGGGGACCTCATACCACCAGGAAAGCAGTGCCAGGAGCAGAGCGAGTCCTTTGGACCCGGGGTCCCTGCGTGGAGAAGCTTCTAGTTCGGGGGAACATTGATGAGAAAGCCAACAGAGAGAGAAAGGCTTCCCCTGGAGCTGACGCCCTGAATTTGGACTTTTTAGCCTACTTTACTGTGAAGAAATAAATTTCTCTTTGTTAAAGCCATCCGCTTGTGGTATTTCTGTTGTAGCAGCACTAGATGATTAAGACAGAGATCAACAGAATGTTACATTGATTGTTGAAACAACTAAGTTTACTGATTCATTTTCTTTGTCGTAGAACATGTGGAATATTCTTTTTGTAGAAAATGTGGTATATAGTAAAAATCTTAGTACTCCGCATCCTCTAAAAATTTTATAATCCAGTTCATCTCATTCACCTAAAATGGCATACGCCACTTTTGTATTCAATTGCTTATATTATAGTTGCATTTAAAAAGAAGTTACATAATGAATAGCTAAGACACACACACACATACACACACACACACACACACATATATATAAACCTGTAACCCGTAAACCCGATTTCGACTCATAGCAACCCTATAGGACAGAGTAGAATTGTCCCATAGAGTTTCCAAGGAGCAGCTGGTGGATTTGAACTGCTGACCTTTTGTTAGCAGCTGAGTTCTTACCCACTACACCACCAGGGCTCCATAAATATATACATGTATGTACATAGCTCACATATCCCATTCGAATGTGTGAGTAAGCAGAGGAGGGGCATCACAGATTATCAGTGTTTAGGGCCCTCACCCTGGACCGAAAAGATGACTGCATGGGAGGCACGAAATGTGCCTGGGTTGTTTGGTAAGCACCTAGGTAAGGCCTTAGAGGAGTCCCAAGAAGAGGGAGGAATTGACCATTGAAGGCATTAGGTATCTAAGTTATTTGGTAAATAACAGGGCAATTCCTAGGTAAGGCCTTAGAAAAGTCCCAAGAAGTGGGAGGAATTGACCACTAAGGGCGTAAAAGACTCTAGGTACCTGTTAGGTTGGTGCATTGGATTAGGTTGTGTGAGTGCGTAAGTGTGTCTATCTGGAGAATGGGGAACGTTCAAGGGATCCTGGAATGCAGCCCACTAAGATGCATCCTTAAGAACTGGGAACAGAGACTTGGACAGACATGGCTCTGACAGCATGCTTGTCCTTTTCCTACTTTTGCCTCTGTAAATATATGCCCAATAAAACCTTTCTTTTTGCTTTACTAAACTTTGTGGTGTTTTCACCCTACAACAGTTAATGGTGTAGTCATTCCAGGGATTCTAAAACCATGAATACAGTCGACATCGAGGAGACCTGGACTGTAGAGCAGAAGCCAGCTAAGAAATGTCCTATCTTCTGGACCCACGCATTCATACTCCATGTCCCTTTGACACCGATGGGGTTAGCGATCTCAGAAAACAAGGCTTTGCTTATTCTTTTTGTTCTCTTTCTCATTTTTTCTTAAGTTTTGTTTGGCATAATTGTTTTGAAAACCAGTTGTTTGATTAAGGAGACTCTTTCTTAGGTTTTTGCTCGATCTTTTGGTTAAGAGTAATACTTACTAATTCTTTTGCTGAACTGTGGTTTAGTGTTTGGACTCAGGCACTTGAAACATTAAAGAGGTAATTCTATTTCCAAAGAGCTCTGGATCACTATAAGCTGCAAAATTCGGGCACAGGTTGAGCGGTAAAAGCCATTAGGGTGGTAGCCGGTGCTCATCATGAGTGTTAAAGACTCCCGTGACAGGATAAGGTAGTCTTGAGGCAGGCTAGAGCACTAGAGAAAACCTGGGAAATAGTGCTCTGTTTTGTCAAATTATCAGGGGGAGGTGGTAGCTCCTGACCCGTTTTATGAAATTTGCAGGGAGAAGTGGGAGCTCTGTACCTGTTTTATAATATATTTTCTCAATAAAGAATCACAATGTTAAAATTAAAATCATCAGCAGCTACTTTAAAATACTTTCCAATTGAAGAAACTAGTATATTTAAGGTCTAAAATAAGAGACTAAGTCTCTAGACAGCAGAATGAATTAAGTCCAAAAGAAAGAAAACCAAAAGCTTGAACCTTAGAGCTTAACATTTTTGATAAATGAGTCTGGATTCCAGCCCTCTCTCCTCCCCACTACTGAGACACTGGTTTAAGGTTCATATTTAAAAACACTATAAGCTAAATATACTAAAAACAATTTGAAATTTCAGTGGACACTTTGGGAAAATGAGCTTCCATTTGTGTTGTCCTGTCTTTTCCTTTTTGGGGAACGTTTGCTTGATGCTCAGATTTTGTCAAGAGTTCTAATATTCCTCCATCTGAGGCTCTGGCAAGTTAATAAGTTTTATCTAGAAACTTGTTTTTTTTTTTCTTTCTGTAAATTGAGTCAAGAAAATGAAGACGGGACAAGATCAGGCCTGACAGTCTCACTAGCCAAGAACTGATGGAGTCATTTACAAAACTGCTAAACAGCCTTGGTGTTTACCGGATAGATAGCACTTCAAAATGCCTAGGACAACTTAAACATATGTAAATGGATTGGAATGAGCCAATCTTATCTTCCATGAGTCAAGAGAGTAAGAGCAGGGCAGGAAGAGGCATCTCCAGCCTCCAGTCTCTGAAGTCATATAGCTCCAGGGAAGCTTTTGAAAGACCCTTTCCAATGAAGTGGAGAGTTTTTAAGACAAAAGAAAATAAGAAAAAATTGCTGCTTTACTATAGTTACCAAAAATTAGGTAGATCCCAATCATAAAAGAACTGTAAACAAGTTCGCTGTATTGTAGGGGAACTCTAAGAAGCAAAAAAATACAAATCACAATGAGACACACCTAAAATGGCCTAGAAAAATGTTTCCACCCCTAGCCAGAGACTTAAGGTTATATCCGTATCAATGAATCGGTCAGTTGAGCAGAGACTCTGTGATTTCCAAGGCTGGTTGATAAAATCTTTAAGGGCTAAAATTAGATTGAGGAAAACAAGAGAAATAGTAAAAGTTAAATAAAAACTTGAAATGTTTAAACAAACTTCATTTCAACCATTATGTTTTATGGTAAACAAGCTTAAAATAATTTCCAAGACCTTTTAGGTAACTTACAGATATTAAATTGAGGAAATAGATACTCATCATAATTTAAGTTTATATACTTATGCTATTTATGGCACAAAAAAGGATATATATATTTGGGTCTGCTAATGAGTGTGCTCATTTATGCCATTTTAAAAGAATGTACTGTAAGAGATATGGAACAAAGACAACATTTAAGAGGTTTATTAAAAAGAAATTTATTTGATATGGTCAAAAGTTTTATCTGTCTGACTAAAGTTTAATGGTCTAATTTATGAGATTTTTAGGAGCTTTAATGTTAATACAAAGAAGTAGGTTTCTCACTGTTAAAATAACAAAATTTTCTTTTATTTCTGAGTGGAAATGTTAATTTATTCTTTGTGTAATGTGCCTCAAAGACAAAGGTTCAGCCCCTCATTAGAATAAAATTCCTGAGTCAAAAACCAAGCTGCAAGGCTTGAGCAACAACAAAAAAAAACTAAGGTTTTTACCTTTGAGATTTTTGGTTAAATAACTTAAGTAAACTCCTGACAACTTCGAAAACTTCATGGAAAGCTGCAAAATAATAATAATAATAATTTTATTAAGGAAAAGTTCTAAAAAGATTTATTTAGTATGTTCTAAATTACATGGAATGTGTTGTCAAAATCAAGAGAAGTGCTTGTTCTCTTTGGGTTGTCTCAAAGAACAGTTTTGTGCCACTTCTGCTTCAGAGAAAGTGACCCATGACTGTTAATAGGTAAATGAAGGAAGGGCATCTTGCCCTTGGTAAGACACTTAGTATGTTTTAAACAGATTAATTGAAGACCTCCAACAGGAGAGGTCTATCCTGTATTATCTTGCTAATCATGTATTCTCTAATGGAATCTTGGTTGTCACATGTAAATTTTTCTATACCTTCTGCTTCCTCTAGACAAACTTTGTGTGCTCTTTATGGATATATATTTTTGTTTGGTGGATCCAACTATACTAGTTTAGATGATCCTTTTCCAACTGACACTGAGTTTACATGGGCAGTCTCTTGTTTAGATTCCTGGTGAATGCCTGGGCAATGCACTTTGAGAATTTTCAGATTACCTTTAGATATTCATAGTAATGATGCTAGTAAATATTGAAAAGGTGGTGTTAAATTGTTACACATTATAAAATGAGAGTCAGAAAGAAACCCATTGGTCCAACACTCAGGGTGGGGTTGGTAGCTTTAATTCCTATTATGGTGTGGTTGAATTGGAGAAATCTTTAAGAAATTTATCAATCATTATAGGGCAAATAGCGGACAAAGTTGCTAATGGGATGGAAGCACAACGTTGATCTCTGACCTCATTAGCCAAGATGACAGGAGATAAAAGAATAGTCTTAGATTTTTTTATTAGCTCAAGAAAGTGTAATTTGTACTGTAGCAAATACCTCTTGTTGTATTTAGATAAATAATAGGAAAAGTAAAACAGGATATACACAGAATTAGACAATGTGCTACTTGGTTACACACTGTAACACCCTTACAAATACCAGATTTATTTGGTTAGTTACCATCAAGAATAAATATATGATCTAAATCACTATTACAAGAAATAGTAATATTCTTAGTCTGCATCCTGATAGTATTAGGCATAATAAAACTTGTCTTCTGTTGTTTTATACACTTAAGAAAGCCTCAGGCCAAAATGTTGAAGTACATTGAGTCTGCTCACTTCAGCAATGACATTGATGGGAACTTTGCTCTTACTTAAGATCCTGGTGAAGACCCAGATGTTATTCAGTGGAAAACCAGCACTGTGTGTTTAAAGAGCCTGCCATGGCCGCCATCTAGGAGCTCCACTAAGTCCAAGTATTAATCATCAATGTGATATCTCCAATCTCCCATCAAAAGAAAAGAATGATTTAGGAGATAGTATTGGAGCCATTATTCCCTGTCCTTGAGTGTAAAGAATGTGACCCAGCTGGAGCTGGACTCACAAAGACTCATAAAGACACATCAACTGGGCACTGAGGTATAAAGACAATAGCTAGGACGATCTTAGAAAACATCTTTTAGGGAAATTCACATTTAGCATTTAGTGAATAGTCAACTATAAACAATACTGTATAGGCAAGAATTACCCATAATCACTGCACCTCTTCATCCAACTTACTAAAAGAAGAGCGGGTGCAGTTCCTAGGTCCAATATTTGCCCCCTCCCTGAGAACATGCCAAACAATTCCAAGCCAAGCTATAGTTCAGAATGGACACTGGTCCTGAATGACCAGTGTCCAAAGGAAATGGAGGGAGTAAGGCAGAGCATCAGGTAGCTTTCATCAGAATCCTGTTTCCTTTGCTTGGCTTTCTCCTCCACAGCTTTGGAGTTATATGTAAACCCCATTGCACCTGCGTAGCATGATTACAAATGTTGCTGACATGATTTGTATGAATTCCCTACTTGTAAACCCCTTAAAAGTAACTTTCCTCCTCGCCCTTGGGGAGCAGTCTTGGAAGCAGCAGCTCCGACTGATTCCTTTCCTTGCGCAAGAAATAAAGGTGCTTTTTTGCCTTCCCACCTCGGTCTCTTGTTTCTTGGCCAATATGAATTATGTTGAGCAAGAACCTGGGGTTTCCACTCGATAACACTACTCTGTCCTGTATGAGTTGGAATCAACTTGACGGCAATGGATTTGGTTTTGGTTTTGGGTGTATTGTTTAGAGATACATATGCAGATGGTAAAAATTTCCTTTGTGTGTTTGTTTTAAACAAGAGAATGCTAAACACCAGGGAAGAAGAGGGGAAATGAGATCTGGGAGGGACCCACAGTCAACTTCAAAGCTATTGGCGGTATTCTATTTCTTCAGCTGGTGGGTACATGGGTGTTTATTCTCTTCTTTATATCTTATTTTATTAGGTCATTTTGGCTGCAGTGTAAATGATGTGCTGAAGAGAGACGGGAGAGGAAACAGGAGACCTATTTTGTTATTGTTAGGTGCTGTCGAGTTGGTTCTGAATCATAGTGACTCTGTGTACAACACAATGAAACACTGCCTTGTCCTGCACCATCCTCACAATAGTTACCAAAAAAAACAAAAAACAAAACAAACTCATTGCCATCCAGTCGATTCTGACACATGAGAGTAGAACTGCCTCATAGGGTTTCCGAGGAACAGCTGGGATTCGAACTGCTGACTTTTTGTTAGCAGCCAAGGTGAATGGTGACCTGGATCAGGAAGGTAGCAGTGCAAATGAAAAGAAATGGATGAATCTGAGCGGATCGCCGTAACCTTAACCCTAATCTTTATGCTATGGTAGAGGTTTGCCCTGTGTGATGTAGAGCATGGAGGAGGAATATCTAAGTCAGACTGGGAGCTGTAGGGAAAACTTCTCGGAAGAGATGACAGATCAGATGTGTTTTGAAGCACAATTAGGAGCTTGTCAGGTAATAATGGACTGGGGAAAGGCATTCTAGTTGTAGGTGATGACTTATGCAAAAATCTTAAGGCATAGGGGTCTCTGAGTTACTCTTAATGGTGGTGGAATACTTCGGAAAAGGATAGCTGTAGTAGTTGCACAAAATGATGAATATAATCAATGTCACTGAATGGTACATGTAAAAATTGTTGAATTGGCAAGTCATTGGTTATATATATTTTTACCATAACTTAAAAAAAAAAAAAAAATCTTGAGGCAGCAAGTCTCTGTTTGGAAACTGAAGACATTGTGTGTAGCTGGAATTAGAGTCGGAGTGGAAGGCGATGACAAGGGCCAAACATAAAGGACCAAGCCTCCCTGCTGAAGAGTTGAGACCTCATCCTGAAAGATTCAGGGAAATTGCCTCCATTTTTCTTTCCTTTTGCCAGGGAGAAAGGAATATCCTTGTGAAAAACAAGAAGATAAGACAGAGATATACTGCTGTGAGGACCTAGCTACGGAAAGGCCCTGGTTGGGCTACTCTGAAAATGCTCTTCTTTGTCCTAATCATTTTTATAAAATGATCAACCCTGATCACCAAAACCTAAATTTTGTTGAAGAAAGGTTGAAATGAAGATAAAGGGAAAAGAAGGGCAAATGGAAGAGAATATGACAGACATGCAAAAAGGAGAAATTGGACCTGAGAGAAAATAATAATTAAATGCCATGGGAGGGGATAGATCCCGGTTTTCTTTTAGGAATGCTGTTAGACTGGCTTTACTTGAAGTTGCAACAAGTGAAATCAGAGCTCTTTTTAATTCTCCTTTTGTTGATGAACTACATTCTTTACTATCTTAAGCAAATATTTAAGTATAATAATTATGGCATGATTATCCTCTTTTCAGAGCTTGAGACAGAGCATAAAAATCTCAGAAATAGCTAGCATGCAGGAATCGGTGACTTAATTATACCTTTTCCAATGCACATCCTTTGTAATATTTTGTCATCAGATTTCCATTTTTGCAACTCCTCTTACTTTTCTTTCATTTAATTTTCTTTCTTTCTCTCTCCAAGAAGAATGATTCATCAGATAGAAGTAAAACTGAACACATTCATACTGCAAATGAAAAACTAAAAAAAAAAAAAAATTAGCATGCATCTCACCCTGAAATTGGATCAAAAAATTGGTTTCTCTTTTTAGGACTGAAAAAAAAAAAAAAAGAATTTCTTACCTAAAGCTTTTAAGTAGAAAAACAGATTTCTTACATTACATAAGAAAGGCAGCATAAGAGTTAGGAAAAGAGGCTGGAGTTTGAAGCCGGTTAGACCTGGTTTTAAGTTCTAGCTGATTTAGGAAATAATATTGGAGTTATTATTCCCTCTCCTTGAGCATAGACAACGTGACCCAGCCGGAGCTGGGCTCACAACTGCTCACAAAGACTCACAAGGACACATCAGCTGGGCCCTGAGGTATAAAGACAATAGCTAAGATAATCTTGGAAAATATCTTTTAGGGAAACTTTCACATCAAACAACACGAAAGACTTTCTACTCTTTTTCTGCTAGCGTTTAGTGAATAGAAATTCACCGGACCAACGACTGACTGTTGTTACTGAAACCTGTACCAATGATTGTTAAGAAAGACAATTCAAAATGTAGGATCACAGTTTCTAGCCAATCTGAAAAGGTGAAGCTTTCAACGGTTTTGCCCATATGTAATGTTAATATATACTGATGGTCTTTGGACTCGGGCAGACATGGCTGTGGCAGCATGCTTGTCCGTTTTCCCATTCTTGCCTATTCTGTAATATTCTTTGGACTCAGGCAGACATGGCTCTAGTAGCTTGCTTGTCCGCTTCCCACTACTGTCCTTTTGAAAATATGCCTAATAAAACTTTCTTTTTGCTTTACTAAACTTTGTGATGTTTTTCCCCTACAACATAGCTCTACTGTTTACCCACCACTCATCTGTCAGTTTGTCATACCATGATGGCTTTTGTATAGCTGTGATGCTGGAAGCTGTGCCACCAGTATTTCACATACCAGTAGTGTCACCCATGGTGGACAGGTTTCAGCAGAGCTTCCAGACTAAGACAGACTAGGAAGAAAGGCCTGGTGATTTACTTCTGAAAATTAGTCAATGAAATCCTTATGGATCACAACAGAACATAGTTCAACTCACTTGGTTTGGGCACATCATCAGGAGGGATCAATCGCTAGCGGAGGACATCATGTTTGGTGAAGCAGAGGGTCAATGAGGGTGAGGGAGGCCCTTAGTGAGATGGACTGGCACAATAACCACAATATGGATTAGAACGTGCTGGTGATTGTGAGGATGACGCAGGACCAGGCAACATTTAATTCTGTTGTACATACAATCACCATGAGTCAGAGTCGACTATATCCATCTATCTACTGTTTACAGGAGTGTAGTCATTTAATCTCTCTGAGTCTCAGTTTCCTCTTCTGAAAACTAGGGATGGTAATGCTAGCTATAATAGCTAAAATTTATTGAGTGTTTACTATGCTGCAGGCATTGTTGTAAGTTCTTAGCACAAGTCTTAGCACATTTATTCTTCACAATAACTCAAAGTCAGGAGGTAGATTCTATTACTATCCTCATTTTACAGATGAGGAAATGGAGAAACAGAGAGGTTAAGTAAGTTGCACATGATCACACGGCTAGTAAAACTGGAAGGGCAGGATGAAAATCCAGGTAGTCTCTCTGACTGCAGATATTAAGTACTTAAGCTCTGTAAGCCTAAGAATCAAAAGATATAATGTAAGTGAAAGCGTATTGAAATTCAAGTGCTTTAGACAAGCCAGTCTAAACAGTTAACCTGCAGATTTATAAATTGCTGGGTGGTGTTGCATGTCATTTTTCAATTTGCCCCAAAGCAACCATTTGTGGATACTCCATTTGTGGATGGTTTGGGTTATGGGTGCTTTCACTCTAGGATTTGACAAATAAAACATAATCGTAAAGTTTTTCTCAGGCACGTGTATACACAGCTGCTAAGTTTTCACACTGGCTCATTGTAATTTGTCTGACATGGGTAGAAAACAATGATGACCACATAACGTGGCACACAAGGAATCAATGATAGAAGCTTTAATTATGATTCCTTTGTGGTCCCATAAAAGAATTATATTTCCATTTAGAGCGATAAAAAAGATTGTGAATTTTTAGCAGAAATAAGATCTTGTTAATAAAGCATGAAATATTTTCTTGAAAACATATGACCTACATCTCAAATTGGGGCAAAGTCCTTTAGACTGGTGATTTCCAAGTCAGCCAAGTTTATTATTAAACACTTTTACGAAGTACCATAACTATAAAAATCATTTCAGGAATCCAAGGCTGTGATTCTTTAGCAGCAACAAAGCTTATATCCTCTCAGCTGGAATTTTTTAATAATACCCTCGAGCTGCCTATAAAATCTACAAATGACAGTTGGAGTAAAACATGGCCTGTTTGGGGCTGAGAACCCATTTCAAAAGGAACATATAGTTTGTAAAATGACACGCAAGGAGGTAGTAAGGTACTTAAGAGTTGTTTGATCATCACAAAATATTTTTTAATGTCAGTCATACAATATGAAGGCTCACAGGATCTTGGAGATTATCTTCTTGTCCAGTTTTAAGGTAAACAGCTCATTAGTGGCTGAACCAGGATGAGAAGCAAGGGCTTTGAAGGAACTATTCTTTCATCTTGTGGCTACATGTATATCTGGTAACGAAAGCTTTTCATGAGCAATGTTGAATATGCACAGCAGAGTCATTCAACTTACAGCGAACTACTCACTTCAGCTCTGACTATGTTCACAGAAACAGGTGGAGTTGTGGCTTACTCAATGATTAGGTTCCAAAGTCAGGCAAAAATGGATTCTAGTCAAAATTATCCTTTGAAATTCCTTGGGAAAGTATCACTTCAGAAACCCAAATACTTCCTCTTAGAAAGCACAGCAGAGACAGTGTTTAGTATGAGAAGAGATTGCTGTTTGGTTGAGAACCAAATGAAACAGTTGACTTGCATTTAGGGGCCATGTTGTAAGAAAAATACAAATCCTCAGACACTAGACTGTCCTCAGACCATGAGATGCTCACACTTGAGAGCCATGTAGGAACTAGAATTGACCAGGGGAGCTGATTCTCCTTCCCCTCTCATCCTCACTTCCAGCACATGTTCTTTGAGTGGCAGGTCTTACTGTGGCTCTTTTAAGTTGTTCTCTCTCTTTCCCTTTCATTCTCTTCTCCCTTCCTGTCTCTCTATATCTGCTTTCTGTTTAAAATCAGAAGTAAAATGTGTTAATAATGGGGATTAAATGAGTCTGTATATGTATGTACTTGGCATATAGGAAGCGCTATGTAAATGTTAGTTCTTAATGTAAGCTTAGTGGTTAAGAACCCAGGATTCAGACTGCCTTGGCTCAAATCCTGGTTCAGCCACAAGTAAGCTATGCGACCAAAGCCCATGACTTAACCTCTTGGTGCCTCAGTTTTCTCCCGAGGTGAAGTGAGTTACTTTATGCGGCCTTTTGCCTTGGTTCTTCGGAAAAACAGCTTGAAAGATTTTCCCCCAAGCCCTGAGGAGTTACCTTTGCCCTAGTTTTGTACCCCAGAGGGTTTGTTACTTTTATCCAGGTAGATTGACATTTCCAGGGTAAGCTGTAAACAACTTGGTTTTGATACTTTTTGTCTGGCCCTGGGCTACAGCCTGCCCTGTGATTCATATGCACCTTGTAAATGAATAGACTATGCAAATGAAGTGTCTGTAGCCTACTATGCAAATGAAGTGTCAGTGGCCTACTAAGAGGGGATTCATCAGTTTGTGGCCCACTGGCAGGGGCTATGCCTTGAAATTAACAAGGAGTTGTGTGTGTGTATATATATATGCAAGGCAAGGAAACTTCTAAAAGAGCTGTAGCACTGGTTAAGGGCTAAAACACTGAAGACAGCAAGGGGCCTGGAAAGGGCCCAGCAGTAGAGCTGGTGGCAACAGGTGGTCAAAGCCTGTCCTGAGGGATCCAAAAGAAGCTTGTCTTCAGGAGACCGACAGGAGGCCTGCATGACCAAGAGGAGCTGAGAGAGCTATCCTGCACTGAAGAAGGGAGATTTTGCCTCGTGCTTCCTGATCCTGATCCTTAATTATAGCCTGCTGATCCTGATCCTGAGTCGTACTCTGTTCCTTAATAAACCACTTAACTGTAAGTATGGTCTCTGAGTTCTACGTGGCCATTGCAACAGATTATCAAAAACAGAAGAGAAGAAAGAGCACCGTGGAAGGGATGGCTGGTGTCAGAACTGGTAAAAAGGTTGGAGAGTGGAAGTATGTCTGACCTTCACCTCATGGGAATTAGCTTTGGGCTGATCCTGGTCATTATACCACCTGAAGTTAAACAAGTTCTGAGGCTGTTATTATTACTACCACCATTTTATACCTCCTCTGTAGAATTGGTTTAGTAAAAATAGGACCCTTAAATTGTGATTGTTATGAAGATTAATTGAGTTATAAAATATTTAAAGTGTTTAGAACAGTACAAAGTAAGTGCTTATAGGAGTTTATCTTTTGTTCTGTGATGGAGTCCCTGGGTGGTGCAAACAGTTAACGTGCTTGGCTGCTACTGAAAGGTTGGAGGATTGAGTCCACCCAGAGGACCTTGGAAGAAAGGCCTGGAGATCTACTTCTGAAGGAATCAGCCATTGAAAACCCTATGGTGCACAGTTCTTCCCTGACACACGTGGGGTCACCATGAATTGTAATGGACTTACTGGCAACTGGTTTGGTTTTAAGTGATGTCACTATATTTTGGGTAACTCAGAGAACTCAATTTTTTTATTCCTAACAATACCAATGGAAACAATTGGTATTTATGTGTGATACTTTAATTTTTCATGTCAGATCTCCATTTTTCTTATCATGTAGCAATCACCCATAAAGCAAAAGGGCAGAATGATTGTCCTGTACAAAACTGAGAGCAGTTGTAGTACTTACTTAGGGCCAAAGGGCAGGGTGATGGGTGGAGTGTCCCTTCTTCCTAGCTATGTGACCTTAGACAGGTCCCTCAACCATTCTGAACTTTAGTACTATCTCTAGTTGCAAATCGTAAATAAGGACAGCACTACCTATCTCACAGAGTGGCTTCGAGGATCAAACAAGATATGGGTAAAAGTGCTTTAAAACTGTAAGGTAACATGAAAATGTAAGAGATTGTTGTTAATAACTATAATGTAAACAGAGGCTGACCCTGTTGTTTCTATCAAGAATGTCAGAAGAAATAAGGACGAACAATTCATGAGTTTCCACAGTAGTACTTCACTGCGGGAATCTATTGGCCGAAACTCAGGGTCTCCAATTTTTTTCTTTCTGCACATCCAATTCTTTGAGAATGCTGTTTTTTGGGAACTCACAGTAGTGCCCTTCATGTTTTCCAGTATTACGTAAGTGAAAACTACCCACGATGTAAGCTGTTTGCTACATAACAACCTTGACATTTCAAAGATAGACTCTTGAGAAAAGATTACCTGAGTGTTAAGGAATCTGTGATTAATGTGTAGATTTTGTTCTCTATAGTCACTGGCAGGAGATTAAGTATACTTTGGATTTTTTTAATAAAATGTCACTAATTAATTAATTTTATTCTGGCTTGCACTGTTGTTGCCCTATTTTCTTAAAGATGTGTTGTCAATAGATATAAGTCTGTTTAAAGAGAAAAACATGATTTTGTTACAGGTTATTCAGCATTTTATATGACTCATGGTCCATGGTGGGGGTGGTGAGGGTTACTTAGGAACTTGCCCCTAAAATTAAGCATTACTTTACAGGAGTCCTGGAGGTGCAGTGGTTAAGAGATTGGCTGGTAACCAAAAGGTTGGCAGTTCAACTGCACCAGCCACTCTTTGGAAACTCTATGGGACAGTTCTACTCTGTCCTATAAGGTTGCTATGAGTTGCATGGTGGCTTTTTTTTTTTTTTTTTAGTGTTTATTAAACTAGATGGAACTTTCTCTTGAATTCTTATTTTAATGAAAATACCTGTATCAGTCAGTATAGGCCAAGTTATAGTGCAATACAAATTAACCCTAGAATCTAGTGGCTTAACATAAAGGTTGATTTTTCACGTACACAGGATACATCAGCAGGAGGCTCTGCTCCACATAGTTATTCAGGACCCCAGGCTGACAGATGCCCTGACATCTCTCCACAATTGCCATGTTAGGAAAAGAAAGAGCCTAAAAAACATGACCCACTCTGCTTCACTTTTTCCAGAAGTGACACCATTACTTCTGTTTATATCTTCCTGACTGGAACTAGTCATATGGCCTGCCTAATGGTGAGGGGGCAGGGAGATATGAGAGCACAAGGATATTCTGTGAATGATAAATATCTCTGCCATAATCTCCAAACTCCTAAGTATTAGCCCAAGAGACAGAAAGGGCCACATAAACCAGAGACCTCATCACCTTGAGACCAGAAGAACTAGATGGTGCCCAGCTACCACAAATGACCGCCCTGACAGGGAACACAACAGAGAGTCCCAGATGGAGCAGGAGAAAGGTGGAGTGCAGAACTCAAATTCTAAGAAGACCAGACTTAATGGTCTGACTGAGACTGGAGGAACCCCAGAAAGCATGGTCCCTGGATTCTCTATCAGCCCAGAACTAAAACAATTTCCGATGACAACTCTTCAGACAGGGATTGGACTGGACTGTGGGACATAAAGTGATACTCACGAGGAATGTGCCTCTTAGCTCAAGTAGATACAAGAGACTAAACAGGCAGCCTCTGTCCGGAAGTGAGATGGGAAGGCAGAGAGGGTTAGGAGCTGGTTGAATGGACATGGGGAATCAGGAGTGGAAAGGAGGAGTGTGCTGTCACAGTATGGGGAGAGCAATTGGAGTCACATAACAATGTATGTATAAATTTGTATGGAAAAAAATTGAAAAACAAACAAACAAAACTCCAAACTCCTAAAGCAGTATGATGTTGTCAGTCCCATTCAAGTATTTTTATTACACACATACCCCAACCCCAGGACTGTGTAGTATAGAGGAAAGATTGTAGATTGTGGGGTCAGACTGCCCTGTGTTTGAATTCTAGCTCTACCTCCTGCTGGTTGGAAGATTTTTAGAAGTTACTTTGTTTCTCTAATCCTCAATTTCTGCACCTGTAAAATGAGGATACCAACACCTACCTTTTAGGATTGTTGTGAGGATAAGAAATAATCTATGCAAACCGTCTGGCAAAGAGTAATACCAAACCGCACCAGTTGCCATCAAGTCAGTTCTGACTCATAGTGACCCTATACGACAGAGTAGAACCGTCCCACAGGATATCCAAGGCTGTGAATCTTTACCGAAGCACACTGCCACACCCAGGCTGATTCAAAGCCCAGGGTCTGGGGGAACGGAGGGGATAGCATAGAAAGGGTGAAGATTGGATAATGAACGTAAACTTTACCCCTCCAGTTAATTTGCCAAGAGCGATGCCGGTATTGATTCTACCCCTAAGGACCTGAGGAGCATTATGTTCACAAGCACCCGTTGCCAGCGAGTTGATTCCCACTCATAGAGGGAATTCAAAACAATCTTAGTTGAGGAGCCTTTTGAAAATGTTACCACACTCCTAGAGATCATTGAAATATCCTGGCATGTTGCAGGACTGGAGCTGAGAATTGCTGCCCTAAAAATTTCCGTGTCCTATTGACTATAATCACCAAGTGCGCGAATCATGATTATTATCAGCGGTAGGACATGCAAATATTTAGGGCAGCAATCCTCAGCTCCAGTCCTGCAACACAACAGGATATTTCAAATCATCTCATGGAGTGTTGTAACATTTTCAAAAGGCTCTCCAACTAAGATTATTTTGAATTCCTTTACTTGTGAATATAATGCTGCACAGGTCATTAGGGGTAGAATCGATACAGGCATCACACTTGGCAAATTCACTGGAGAGGTAAAGTTTATGTTCATCATCCAACCTTCACCCCTTCTGTGCTATCCCCTCCGTTCCCCCAGGCCCTGGGCTTTGGATTGACCTGGATGTGAATCCCAGCTTAATCACTCTCTACAAATTATTTAGGCATTCGGAGCCCAAGTGTCCTCATCTTAAAAGTTGGGACAACCATGTCTACTTCTTAGGGCTGTTTCTAGGATCCAATAATGCAGGTGAAGTCCTCTGCACATTATCACTAACAGCCCTCTGGCTTAGTTCCTTGTTGATCATGCCTGAGCTTTGGGGGAGAGAAGACGATGAGTGAAAACTACAAGAGCTGTTTCACAAAAATCTCCATGAGAAAAAGCTCGTGCCAGCACTGGGTCAAAACCTATCAAACTGAGAATGGCTTATATTAGGGTGAGAGGATTCTTTTGCTCCTAGACATACAGGATTAAAATAAATAAATAAATAAATCTTTTTAATTTGGGCCATGCATTTTAAAATTAGGAGAATTACACATTTAAAAAAACCCCCGATTTCTGACTTTTCTTAAAGAATCAGAAGATCTGTCCCCAATGGTAACTATCGGCACTCTCTTAGATAGAGCTGTGCTCTCCATTTGCCACAGTTTCCACCACTCCTTATTGTTTTACGTCTGACCTGCTTCACTCATTTATTTGCTTGACACTTACATTTGAATTTGTGACCCATGGTCAATAGGTTCAGGAAGGTAGTCATGATGATGATGACAACGACGACAAGGTGAAAGGCAGTGGGAAAAGGGGGTCTCTAAGCTATTTTCAATGATTCAAAAAGCCTAATGGCAATGATTATATCCTTAACCTCTAAAAGACTGTGTAGACTAACAAATCTATTGCCATTGAGTTGATTCTGACTCATGGCAACCCCATGTATTACAGAATAGAACTGCTTCATGGGGTTTTCTTGGCTGGGATCTTTATGGAAGCAGATCGCCGGCTTTTCTTCCGCCGCGCAGCTGGGTAAGTTCAAACTGCCAACCTTTATGTTAGTAGCTGAGTGTAAACCGTTTGTGCCACTCAGGGGCCTTACAGGCTAACTAAAGCACCAGATTTCTTTGTTTTTAGGTGGAACTGCATCAACTGGCTGCCACTCGTCTGTCAGTTTGTCATACTGTGGTGGCTTGCATGTTGCTGTGATGCTGGAAGCTGTGCCACCAGTATTTCAAATACCAGCAAGGTCATCCATGGTGGACAGGTTTCAGCGGAGCTTCCAGACTAAGATAGATTAAGAAGAAAGGCTTGGTGACCTACTTCCGAAAATCAGCCAATGAAAACTTTATGGATCACAACAGAACATTGTCTTACTCGCTTGCGTTGGATATGTCATCAGGAGGGAGCAATTGCTAGAGAAATAGAGGGCGAGAAAGGGCGAGGGGGACCCTTGGTGAGATGGATTGGCACAAGAGCTACAATGATGGACTTGAACATACTAGTAACCGTGAGGATGACTTAGGACCAGGCAACATTTCGTTCTGTTGTACACAAGGTTGCCACAAGTCAGATGACATTAGCTAACAACAACACATCACCAGGGTAATCGTGTTGTCGTAAAAGAAGCGCAGACTAGTAAGTAGATGTCATTGATAAAGATTTTAAACATTGGGAAAACATATCATCAATATTCAATAAAGTTGGCTAGGTCAGCCTGGGAGTGGACAGCCCAGTAAAACCATGAGAATAACGAGGTACAGGAGT
>NW_004443976.1:19638901-19663572 GCF_000243295.1 Trichechus manatus latirostris | reverse complement strand
TATTAAAAAAAAAAAAAAAAGTTGGATGGGTTGTTCTTTAAAAAAAGGACCCTGTGGTGCAATTGGCTAAAGTGCTCAGCTGCTAACTGAAAGGTTGGCAGTTCAAACCCACCAGTCTCTCCTCAGGAGAAAGATGTGGCAGTGTGCTTCTGTAAAGATTTACAGCCTTGGAAACCCTATGGGGCAGTTCTACTCCGTCCTGTAGGGTCGCTATGAGTCAGAATCGACTCAGTGGCAGTGCGTTTGGTTTTGAATTTTTAAGAAGGAGAAAGATAATAATAATAAAAGGTGCTCTTATTGGTAGAAAAGCTGAGAAAGGAGCCACTGGATTTGTCTGTCATTTCTCCACTGGAATTTATAACTTCTAAGTGTCAAAACCAGAAGAATGAAAGGTAGAAGTTCAGGTTTCTCATAGCAGGCAGAGAAGACATTTGGGGAACCGTGATGGGGTCCTCTCTTAAGGCCTGGAGTCTCATGTCCTTCAAAGGCAGGCTCCAGGCTGACTTATGATATTAGGGTTAATAATAGACATTTAATATAAGCCTTATTTTTTCAAAACGACAAGGCAAAATGAAATACAATGACCATTTATGACATTGCTGTGCTCTTTAAAACTAGGTACTTTTCCTTGTCTGTGCTAAGAACAAAACCACTGTATTTTACAAGGGGGAAGAAATTCTTTCCTGATGACCTGTAATTTCTCAAGAATTGTTACATGCCCTAGAACAAAGCTGATACATAATTCTACTAAGTGGGACAAAGGTATTATTACATCTTCAGTCTTTCTCACCAACTCCTTCCAACATAGTTAACTATGTGGGAATATTTTGAGAATCATAACATTTTCAAACTGCCATGTACCTTAAACCAAACCCGTTGCCGTTGAGTTGATTCCGACTCATAGAGACCCTATGGAACAGAGTAGAACTGCCCCATAGGGTTTCCAAGCAGGTAATTTTTCTCCCGCAGAGCAGCTGGTGGGTTTGAACCTCCGACCTTTTGGTTGGCAGCTGAGCGCTTAACCACTGTGCCACCAAGGCTCCCATCATGTATCGTAAGGATCCTCTAATCCAACCTCCTGATTTTGGAGGGGCCCAAGAGTAGGTAAAGGACTTGCCTGAGGTAACACAGCCAAGACTGGAACTCAGGTCTCCTGATTCCAAGTCCAATCTGATATGTAAGTGTCTCTATTTCCTTTTCCATTTTCAAGCATCCCAGTTGGCCAATGCCTGACATCTGGTATTTTCTTTACAGTCTTCGGGCTTCTACTTAATTGCCTAAGCTTTCAGATTTCCGTAATCCTCCTACTTTATTTTTACAGCATTTTCACAAGGCCTCCAAATTCTTGTTTGAGAAATCTCAAATGAGGGGCCTCCAAGAAGCCAGAGAAACCTGTAAAGAACGGTCTTTAACTCTCTCTCTCTGTTCATTCCATGCTGAAGTTCCCCAGGAAGCAAGGTGTCTGTTCTGCTTAGAAACAAGTCTGTTGCGATTTCATACATTCTGCTCATTTCTTCTTATTGGTTCTGTGTCAATAAGGGGCTTTTTACCACCTGTCTGACAGCAGATCTCTCTCTCTCTCTAGATGTGGGAAATTTAGCTATTGCAATATTAGAGGCAAAAAGGTTCTTTCTCTAAATAGAGGGGGATCACAGCAGAGACATCCAAGGTGGTTATGACCGGGGCAGCCTTTCCCCCTAACTCCCACCCCAGCTGTGTGGGAAAGAGAAGCAGAGACTCTTGTCGGGGGAAATAACAGAGAATGGAGGCGGGAAAAGTCAATGACAAATAATAAGGGAGCTACAATTTAAAGTTGATATATAGAAGGAGAGAACAGGCTGGTTCACAATACAGATAAAACCAAACCCGTTGCCATCGAGTTGATTCTGACTCATAGCGACCCTATAGGACAGAGTAGAACTGCCCCATAGGGTTTCCAGGGAGTGGCTGGTAGATTCGAGCTGCCAACCTAACCTTGCGGTTAGCAGCCTAACTCTTTGCAAATGACTATGCGCAAAGAGACAAAGGATACATGTAAAGGCACATACTGGCCAGCTCCCCTCTCCTGCTCTTCTCCTGTTCATCCCCACAAAAAACTCTCAAATTTTTTGACAGCGTCCACCATGATGAGATGAGAAAAATAAGCACATATGCTGAGTTTCTCATAATATGAAATTTATTCAGTTTAAAGGAATGTCTTATATTCTGAGATTACATCCTTCCTTCTTTTTGTAGTCCAAAATATTTCTTTTATGAAATGACAATGAAAGTAGAAGAGAATTGATTTTTTTATGTGCTTCCATGGCAACTTAAAAAGTTGATCACTCGCGGTTCTTCTCCGTCACTTCCTAGCACACCTCCCCCCTTTTCTTAGGGGGGTTTTACACTGATTTGCGAAACCAGAATGTCTGTTAATCTCTGATGTACAAAAACACACAGTAAACAATAAAAGGTTACCAACCCATTGGTAATGAATCTCAGTTAATTAATATAACCTTCAAGGAGAAGACTCAACGAAATCTTACTTTTCATTCTTAACAACAGCGCTCTCCATAAAAATATTCCATAAGTATATCAAATTAGTCATAACAAATACTGTGAAGTGCTTAATGAAACACTTCTCATAACCTGTAACAACCTGACAGGAGTGAATTTAATAATAGCAATAAATACAGACGGAACAACGTAAATCAAGGAGGCCCTGATGCAAAACTATTCCTGCAGTCGATGGACTTCTCAGCTTTCTCATCTAAAATGGACCAAGAAATGAATTACAATGAAAATCATAGCAATAAAAAAAAACTTCAAAACACAATTCACACTCTCGGGAAGTATGTCTTTGTTCTTTTTACCCACTGTCCTCTTGACATATGCTGTAGCCAACAGATGAAAGGAAGCCCCACAGAGGAGGCAGTATTAAGCTTAAGCTGGAGACTGTGATTCCTGCTCTTGTTGGGAAGGTGTATAGCGGCAGTGACTTTCCCCAGAGCAGGCCCTCTCAGTCATTGACATTGTGTGGCAATAAAATGCAGTTGCATAAGCATTAGCCCAAAATTACTTAAAGAGATTGTAGGCTGAAGACCAAAGGTGTTTTCAGTTCTGGCAAACTTCCAATGTAGCCTCACCTTCCTTCTTCTAAAGTGGAGGCAGATTCTTCTCCTCCCTCCATTTGACTCTGAACCCCTTCACCTTCTGGCACCTCCCGTCTCAACAGGACTTTGCCCAGGATGGGCTTTATGATGTGCCACTGCCACCCATCTGTTTATGAAAAATCATTCACCCCAGCCCAGGGTACTCACGGAGAAGTTCCACTCTGGGGGTCTTGATTCTTCATGCAGAGCTAAAAGCAAACATAAAAGGGCAATACATTCACATACTTTCCCAAAGCCCATGGGTAAACATTTTGATTGCATCAAGGTGACTCAAAGGACAGGTGCTGTGGAAATGCAGATACCTCTGCACTGGCCCAGGACTCATGTATTTGGCCACATGGGTGATTTCCATTGAACTTAGAGAAGATGTAATTCTTAAATCAGGATGCTTCCAGGATTCTTAGGTAGCTGAGCACTTCTTTTCTTTTCAACTTGTGGTGAGTATATATATAACAAAAAATTTACCATTTCAATGTGTTTATATGTGACATTAATTACGATCATCAAATGTGCAACCACCACCACTGTTTCCAAATTTTTCCATCATCCTTAATAGCAGCTTGGCGTCCCTCAAGCAATAACGCCTTCTTTCCCCCTCCCTCCCATCTCTGGTAACCACAAATAGACTTTGATCTCTGTAATTGGCCTATTCTAGATATTTAATAGAAGTGGGTACATTCCTTTTTTTGTAGGAAATTTTTGCTTGGGATGGGAAGGGGATGGAGGGAATTTCATCCCGGGAGACATTGTCCCTTGGAATACCACCCAGTGAACATGTATTTCAAGGAACATGTCCCTTGCTGGATTATTAATTCTGCCTAGGGCACAATGGACTTTCCTTAGAGGCTTTTTGCCATATTTGCCCTTCTTTGGCATTGGATTAAATTGGCAGAGTCAAATGTATGGCATTAACCTATGCATGCACATACTCTGAATCATGCTAACCAATGAGATTAACCATTCAATCATTCAAACCCCAGCCCTACTGCAGCTGAGGCAAGTGGCTGTACCCAAGAGGTAAGCAGCAAATGCCAGCTTTTCAATGCAGATCTCTGAATCCAGAGCAGCTGTTCCTCTGAATATTTATTTATTGTACAACGGGTACCATAGCAACAATAACGGGAAATTCAAGAGGAAGAAAAATCAGTCCCAAATCCCTTAACCCTAAACCACAGTTATTTTCATTCCGGCCTTGTCCATACGTACTTGTATTCTCTGCACATCTATACTCATAATACAAGTGCAATGTTTATTCCCTTAACTAACTTCTTTTTAGATTCCATGGTAGAGAGACCAGATTCAACTTTGCCCAAGAATCATTCCTAACTCTAGTCACTTACATAGCCAGTTCCCTACCTTTATTTAGCAAATTTAGCAGATTCAGTAGATGACTTTATATCTAATAGCTTAGAATACTTAGATACCTTCATTATTCTTTGTCTTCTAGCAATCAGCCCAAAGACCATTGTCAGAACAGCTACAACACATGCAGCTATAATGGGTTCATTCGGTGTACGCCACCCTTTATCTGTGGGAAATTACAAATACAAAGAATGAGAACTAACATTTATATGCTTCTAGTTTACATGCTTCTAATATGTCCCAACCATAGTGCCTTGAACTGTAAATACATCTTCTTATTTAAATCCTCTCAGTAACCCCAAAAGATAGGTATTATCATCCACATATTACAGGCGAGGCTTTGAGAGGTTACTTGTCCAAAGTTACACAACTAGTCAATGGCAGAGGCAGGTTTTGAATCCATTCATTTGTGAAAGGACAATTGATTGAAATATGAATAACTCCCCCAGGCAAGTAGTCAGACCATTGTGTGCCTTCTCTATCCGTACTTTTTGCCATGCAGAAAACAGAAGGACTGAAGTCATGGTTCTTCTTGCTTTTTGAAAAACCCAAAAGCTATAGGGAGATATTCCAGTAGGGGAACAAAAGGGAGGAGGGCTTTAGGAGCAAGAAGAGAAAGGGTGGAGAACCTGCTGAACTAAGAAGGGAGAGAGGCCTGTGCATCCCAGCAGCAGTGACGAGCCTTATACCTGTACCTAAGCAGATGATATGACATTATAGGAGGCGGATGCATGGTGCCCCGAGGGAAGTAGGACTGTAAGCACCAGCCTTGCCTACATACACAAAGATTTCCATACCTCCCTGAATGAGATGGAAGGTCAGAGAGTCTACTGGTAACTTAGCCTAGGAAGAGACCAGCAACAGCTGTGCCAGCCTGGAAGTGAAAGTCCCTTTCCTTGTTTTTTGAACAGCAGGTAAGCTCAAACTGTCTTATTCATCAGGCACTATGAGCACAATGCCCGTGCTTACAAGCTTTCCAAGGGCCTATGAAAATGTCCGAGATCTGAAGAAAAATTTTATCAGCTCCAAAATATGAAAAGAAAGTGGCAGAAACGAAATTAATGAATGTTTAATTAAACATCTCTAAAAGGTAACCTTGGTGTCAACTATAATTCAACCATTAAATAATAATGTTACATCTCAAGAACTAAACTCATAACTTATTTATAACAATGTTCAAAATGTATACAGTTTATACAAACCCTTTCAAAATTTTTACAGTATGAAGTATACTTAATGTATTATATCTCTAGGCTTATAGATTTATTTTGGTTATGACTGGGAAGTACACTATCTGATTTCTAATTTGTGTTGTAATTGATTTAAATGTTTTCCCATCATAGTTTTAATAAAAAATATTTTTAAATTAAAGTATACTTAATGTGCTCCATTTTAACATGTTTGCTACAATATAGGGTGACCCTTCAAAAGTAAGAGTGCTTAAGGTCAATGAAGTGTTACAATGACTCTGCCTAAGTTCCCGGATTCTGGTGTCACCTGGGGAAGACGAGGGGTTCTAATCATGACTTAGACTGAAATTTTCCACCCACATGGAGGCTGGGGTTATGGAATCAGAATTAAGTTAATTTTAAGGAAATAAATAGTGTGCTATTTATTGTGCAATTGAGTTTGTGGATTGAGGTGGCGTGAACAAATATTTATTGAAAGACTACTGTGTGTGAGACACTGTGCTTGGCCCTGCAAAAAATAGGACACACATAGTCCCTGCCTTCTTGGAGCTCATATTCTAGCGTGGGAGCCAGACATTAAGCAAACAAAAACTACAGCTTGAGATAAATACTATAACGAAAGCAGGATCATGAGAAAGATACAAGGGGCAAAAGATGGGGAAGGGAAGAGGTGACTTTAGATAATCTAATTCAAAGCCCAAGTCCTATCTACCTCAAGATTACGAAATAGGATTTATCTGCCCCATAACTGGATGAAGCACTAACCAATTATTTTCTCCATCATTTTCTTACCCATTTCTTGTCCAGCTCCTGCCCAGAATAAGCTTGGGGAGTAAGTGGATTAGGCATCCTTTGCTCTTGTCCTCTCTTGGCTCTTCCTAAAAATTATTCTCATGTAGGCATGGGTTGCACCAACCCTCTGGAGAATTTCTGCTCAATGGACCTTCTTCTAGCAAGCCTTCTTCCAGTAAGCTCTGAATCACCAGCTTTGGGACACCTTAAAGAGGCTTCACTTTACTGGGGAACCCTCCACTTGCATGCCAAAAAAGAGACGCCAAAACAAAGGGGAAGCAAAGGCAGGACAATAAGGAACATAAATCAGAGCTCAGTCAAGGGTTGGACTATTTACACCAGCCAAATAAAATGAAGCCCCATGTGACGGTCACTCCAAGAACAAGCTGAAATAAACTGCCTGACCCACTGGCTCCCTTTGGATTCCAAGTTTCTGCTCAAAGTGATTTTTGCAAGTGCCACTCGCCACCACAAAGTGCAATGCACCTCTCCCCTTGTCCTGTTTGACACTCTCATTTGTAACCAGACCTGGTATTTCTCCCCCATATGCATTAAGGTAACATAATTCCAACACGTGGGCTAAATCCTGTGCTCAAGAGAAGATATGTGATGTCATCTCCAGCTTTGCATGACCTCATTTAGAAAGTACTCCACTGCACAGCGAAGCTAGGAGAAGCTCCTGACAAGCTTGGCACTTAGCCCGTGCTCCAGCAGACGGGCACGTATGCTGCAAAGGTGGCCAACCGCCAGGGAAGTAATAAACCAGGAAGGAATCAGAAAAACAAGTTGCTTTGGAAGAGCTCCACCTAAAACAGGATCCTGCCCACCTGAAAGTCAATTTGCCAAGCTGGCATCCTGCTTGCCACACAAGATGCTTGTTTTCCATGTGACATAGAGCAATTATGAATCCTCTTAACCGAGAGGGTGGATATAATTCCCTTGCGTCTCCGAGTGTGGTCTTTACAGCCAGTTAGAGTGTCATGGCCTGAGGCTGCACCAACTATGCTTTTGTGGTCCTGGGAGAGGTGACTAGCCACAAACTTGAACATGGTGCCCTTCTACGGGTACTTAGGTCATTTGTGGTTTTGGTTTTAAAAGTAAGTAGCCCCTGGGCACATGTCACCACTCAGCAGGACAAGTTACTGAACATGCCAAGAATCACAGTGATAGGCATTCAGTTGGCAGCTCTAACTCCCGACCAGCCACTCTGTTGGCATCACCGGACCCCTGTGGGGTAGGAAATAAGAAGCCCCCAGTGGTGAAGTGGTTAAGAGCTCAGCAGCTAACCAAGAAAGAGGTCGGCAGTTCAAATCCACCAGCTGCTTCTCCGAAACCCTATGGGGCAGTCTACTCTGTCCTATAGAGTCGCTATGAGTTGAAATCCACTCGACGACCATGGGTTTGGTTTTGTTTTTTTATGAGCACATCAGTCGAACACTTCTGGCAGGGGTTCAGTTGGCTTCCTAGAGACTGGCAAGAATGGCAATGAGTGGGCACAGGGAGGCAAATGGCAAAGAGAATAGTGTTATCTCAAGAACTAGGAGCCTCAGCTTGTTTGGCTGCTGCCAGCATGCTGGCCCAAGACCAGGAAACGTGAGGATGAACATTTTCTGTACCCACTGTTCCAGGTATCTTGCCTTCCTCTCTGTATGAGCAAGAAATATGAGGAGGTAAAGACACTTAGAGCTTGATTTGTTCCCTGTTCTTGCAGAGGTGTTAAACCTAGGTACATGAAGCATGAAGTCAAGAGAAAGAGGTGATTTTTTTTTTTTTTTTTGGTTTTCTTTTTCCATTTTTTCCCACTCCCTGTTCTTATTAGCCTGTGGGTTAGAATTTCAGAACAAGGAGTCATTTTAGAGATCCATTTTCTTATCAAGCCAGCAACTTTCTTTGTGTGTTTCGGACTTCTGTTCGTCATTAGGCTGTGAACTCAAAAGTTCAGTTCCTACGAACCTTGTTACCCAGCAGAATTCATGGAAACACTCTTCCCGAAAAGCCAATGGAGGAGTCCCTTGGTGTTGCAAACGGTTAATGGGCTCTCTGCTAACCAAAAGATTGGAGGTTCAAGTCCACCCGGAGGTGCCTTGGAAGAAAGCCTTGGTGATCTACGTCTGAAAAATCAGCCACTGAAAACTCTGTGGAGCACAGTTCTACTCTGACACACGTGGGGTCGTCATGAGTCAGAATTGACTCTATGGCAACTGGTTCTGGTAAAAGCCAACTGGAACTTTTTTTCTACCACTCAGTTCTAGAAAAGGATCAAAAAGCAATGTCTTATCTGGGATAGGTATAATTCCCTGAATTCTTAGTGGAAAACCCCCAGGATGGGGATAATTCTCTGAAGAAAATCCTAGCTATTAATTACACCTGTCATCATCATTTGTTGTCATCAAAAATAAATGTTTCCTGAGCATCTGTTCTGAGGTTTGCACTATGCTGGTGACCACTTCGGGATTATTCTTTGGAACAGCAGTTACCTTTAACAATCAGGTGAAAGTCCTTAGTCTCTGTTTGCAGAGGTGAACTTGCAACACAGCTGTAGGTTCCATTGTCAGATTGCTTGACTTTGGTGATTGATAGCTGAAAAGATTCACTTGTCTGGTAGACTTGGTGATGGTTTTTCTCTAAATCCAGGATGCTGTTGTTTTTGTACCACATCATTTGAGCCTGAGGGTTGGATTTCACACTGCAAACCAACTGCACATCACTCCCTTCCTCAGCTGTTTGGATGTCATCTCCACTTAGGCGAGGAGGAACTGCAAGATTCAAGCATTTAGGTTCAATTAGCAGATAAGCCCTAGTTCACAGTCAATGCTCAAGGTCTTCCTTCAGTCTATCTCATGCAGTCATTCATTCATTTAACAACTATTTATTCAGTACTTAGCGCATGCCAAGCTTTGGGCTAGCATATGGGCATACAATTGGGAAATAAGAGAGATCAGTTCCAAACCTTGTAGAACTTTTGATGTGGTAGAGAAGGCAAACCATGAAACAAACACATATGATAATGAATCTGTACCAAGTAGTCGATTCTTAAGAAATCCAAGAGTATAAACTTTGGGTCTTTGCTCTCTGAGAGTTAATGTATCAGCCTGGGCTAGTGTTGGATAACCAAACCAAACCCACTGTGTTCCAGTCAATGCTGACTCATTGCAACCTTGTAGGACAGAGTAGAACTGCCCCATAGGGTTTCCAAGGCTGTGATCTTCACGGAAGCATACTGCCACATCTTTCTCCCATAGTGTTGGATAAAACAGTATAATATTAAGAATGCAGGCATTGCAGTTAGCTCCATTTCCAGCTACACCACTCAATGTGACCTTGAGAAAGTTACTTAACTGCTAAGGCCTCTTTATCTGTAAGTAGGATATGTAAAGAATTTACCACAGGATTAGCTGCTATTATTACTGAGGGGTAGCAGCGGTCGTTGTTTGGAGGGCTACTCAGGCCCTTTCTATCTGCATTTTATCTAACCACATTTTCCCTAATTACATATTTACTAATGCATATTTGCATTCCTCAATAATTCTCTAGAAATAATGTCCTCCTCCCAGAAAGTGTTCCGATCGTGGCAACTCTGGCATCTGTGGCACGTAAGCATGACCTTCTGAGCCCTTCGCATCCCTCCATGTAAGTAACTCCTTACTCCCTCCATGATAAGGGCAGCTGTAGACCCATAGATAGGAGTCCCTGGTGGCGCAAACAGTTAATTGCTCTTGCCTGCTAATCAAAAGGTTGGTGGCTCAAGTCCACCTAGAAGCAACTCGAAAGGCCTAGTGATCTACTTCTGAAAAATTGAAAACATTATGGAGCAAAGTTCTACTCTGACACTCATGGGGGTCACCATGAATTGGAATCAACTTGATGGCAACTGGTGGACCCACAGAAAGGCAAACACATTATCTTCACCAAATAATTCCAAACCCTCACCCCCACCAAGGCTTTCCAACATCTAGGGAAAGAAACAGGTGAACTGACTCTCCCCTCTTCTCCATGCCCCTTCCGTTTTTGGGCAAAGGTGCAAAAGAATAATAAAATATTTGAAGAATAGGCAGTAGGAAAGAGAAACAGGAGGACAAGGAGGAAAAAAAGTAGTTTGTATAATCTGCGCACTGAATAATTAGACCCTGAGTAGGCTGTGCTATTAATAACCCTCTCAGAAGAATGACATTTTGTTGCTCTTTGGAATGAGCTTGAATTCTGTATTCGTATCCAGCAAGGATGTTATATGGTATTCAGATATGTTGGAAGCGGCTAGATACACCAGTTTCATTTGTGAACAGGCCCTATTAGTTTTTCCTCATTATTTAACTATTTCCAGTGTACATCTGTCGGTTTGTTGTACCGTGGTGGCTTGCGTGTTCTTGTGATACTGGAAGCTTTGCCACCAGTATTTCAAATGCCAGCAGGGTCACCCTTGGTTTCAGCAGAGCTTCCAGACTAAGACAGACTAGGAAGAAGGACCTGGCAGTCTGCTTCTGAAAAAATTGGCCAGTGAAAACCTTCTGAATAGCAGCAGAACGTTGTCTGATATAGTACAGGAAGATGAGCCCCTCAGGTTGGAAGGCACTCAGAATACAACACAGCAGCTGCAACAATGGGCTCAAATATAACAAGGATTACGAGGATGGCGCAGGACTGGGCAGTGTTTTGTTCTATTGTACAGAGGGTCGCTGTGAGTTGGAACCAACTTGACGGCACCTAACAACAATAACAACAATTTTCAATTAATTTTAAACATGTAAACTCTACATGGATAGTCTCTTTTCTTAAATTTAGTATATTTCAGATAAAGCTGAAGTCCTCTTTAACTCCATCCTGGTCACCTCCTGGCCTCTCCAGAGAGACCCACTGCTATGAGCTTGGGGTAAATCCCCCCAGACCTTCAAAAAATGTTTTTCCATATGTGTAGTATACCTGTAGGAGACTCGGAGACAGGCTGAAAGTTTTTATATGGACAAGATTATAGTTTTTTTTCTGGTGGTTACATTCTGCACTTGGCAATCCTTGAAGGTCATCTTGCCCTGTTATTATCACATCGCAGATGAGTTACTCTACCCTCCAAGGTCATTCTACCCCTCAAAGAGAAACTTAGTTAAACTTCAAAGTCATGGGAAAGCAAGAGGGAGGGGATAGGAGGAAAACAAATCAAAATCATAGGAGCATGCAAAAGTGAACTATGCAAAGTAGGCATTAACAATACTCCAAAACCCAGGAAGCCAGGCCTACACTGCAGGCAATAAACAATAAATGTGAAATTTCCACGCAGCCCCTTTCCGTAATACTCCCTTTAGATTGTACATAATATTCTTATCACTTCAATGAGCTCATTTGATTTATCGATGATGAGTTAGTGTCATTTATTATCACTCTGAATCACTGACCGATTGATAATTTATATGTGTGTGCTTAGCAGCAATGCTATTTAGGAGTTTGTTATAAAGATGATTTTAAAAGTAGATTCAGGCTGGAGAACTGAACAGTTTTTTTAAGCTACCAAATTATAGTGCGGGTATATCTGCCAAGTCTCCTTCAGTGTAGAGAACAGTGGATCAGGAGCCTGGGGATTTGTGTTCTGTCCTCAGCTCTGACTGTTATTTGGGTTCACAGTCTGCGCCTCAGTTTTCTCATCTGTCCTTTCATGAGATCTCCGAGTTCCCCTGATAGTCCTGGATTCTATCAATGTAGCCAAGAAGGTAGCTTGCTGAAAATCACATTTTATCAATTCTTGGAAAATGAAAAACTAAGCTCCTGGGAACGTGAAAATAATTCACTTTGGAAATGAAGCTGCCGGGTGCCAGCAGTCTCCAGAGATGGTCTCCTGGGCGTTTTCTCCATCCTTATACCTCAGGAGCAATGGCATACATTTTTTTTTGCAGAAAAGTTTGCTGAGCTCATTGGAGTCAAACAGCTTTGATTCTTATCATTAGATTCTGAGTCCAGATCTCTTTCTACCAAATCAATCTACATCATCATCCTATCCCACAACACCCCACACCACTCCACAGCATACCTCACTCATGCAAAACCCACCTTCCACCCAAAGCACCTACCTGATCACCTATGTGGTATCATTTGAAGGACCCCTGTGGTGAAATGAGTACCTTTATGTGGGCTTTTACCTTGGGTCTTTGGGAAAGCAGCTTGAGAGAGTTTTCCCCTGAACCCTGAGGAGTTACCTTTGCCCTAGTTTTCTACCCCTGGGTAAGCTGTGAACAACTTGACTTTTTGTCTGGCCTTGGGCTGCAGACTGCCCTGTGATTGGTATATGCTCTGCAGGGATTGGTCCATATGCCCATGCAAGTGAAGTGACTATCGACTATGCAAATGAGGTAACTATAGCCTACTATGCAAATGAAGTGTCTGTGGCCTACGGAGAAGGGATTGATCGATTTGTGGCCCCCTCTGGGAGGGACCATACCTTGAAATTGACAAGGAGTTGTGTATTTACACGTAGCTAGCCCCACAGAGGTTTTTCTCAGACAGAAAGAAGCATCAGGAAGAAGTAGAAGGAAGAAAGCAAGAAGGAGAGAGAAAGAGAGAGAGAGATAGGAGGCTAGGAACCTCCTAAAAGAGCTGTAACACAGGTCAAGGGCTGTAACACAAAAGACAGTGAGAGGCTTGGAAAGGGCCGAATGGCAGAGCCGGCGATGACAGATGGCAAGGCCAAGAGGAGCCTGTCCTCAAAGGGCCCAGAAGAACCTGTCCTCAGGGGCTGAAAGAAGGCTTGCATGTCCAGGGCTGAGGGAGCTGTCCTGCACTGAAGAACGGAGACTCTACCTACGTGCTTCCTGATCTAGATCCTGAATTGTAGCCTGTGGTCTTGATCCTGAGTTGTACCCTGTTCCTTAACTGTAAGTACAGTTTGTGAGTTCTGTGAGACATTATAGCAAATTGCCTAACCCAAATGGGGGAGCGAAGAGTGCTGAGGGGAGGGAGAGTGACTGGTGTCAGAGATGGAGGGGTACAGCAGCTTGGAGAATGTGCAAATCTGGGATATACTGTATTTTTACACAAATAACCCACGATGTCTACACTTGTTTGCCAACCTTGCTCTCCCCGGGGGTGGGGGGAGGGTACAGTTGGCAAACAAACATAGAAGGCAACCATTATCTGCGTAAAAATATAGTATTTGACCTCCGCCTCAAAGGAACTGCCTTTGTGCTGATTTTTATATTTGAAGTTATTCGTACAACCCCTAACCCCACATAGTTCCACCAGTGTTACCAATACCTAGCACATAACCACTTGCGAGCTTCCTTTTTTTTTAGTTTTAAGATGTTGTTAAAAGATCCCCAGTGAAGGTGTTTCTAAGTAGAACACAAAAGCTACAAACCACAAAGGAAAAGATCGGTAATTTTTAAAACATAAATATTTAAAACTTCAGTATGGAAAAAAAAAAAAAATTATAAACAATGTCAAAAATAAATGGGGGAAATATTTACAATCCACATGACAAAGGGCTAATTTCCTTAATTTACAAAGCCCTTTTGCAAATCAATAAGAAAAAGGAAAGTAACCCAATAGAAAAATGAGTAAAGGACGTGAGCAGGCATTTCATAGAAAAGAAACGTGAATAGCCAATAAATTTATGAACAGGTGATCACCTTCACTCTTAATTTTAAAAATGAAGATAAACTTTCAAATCAGGCTGGCAAATTCTTAGAGTTTGAGGATACTCAGTGCTTGTGAGGATGTGGGGAGATAGGCCCTCTTATGCTTTGTAGGGGAGTATAAATTGGGCAATTTGGCAACATCAAGCAAATGTTAAAATGCATACAATCCTTAGACCTAGATTTCAACTATCACTTCACGTCATGCAGATGAGGTCATGCAGACAGCACAGACTGACTAGCCGTTTCTTTCCCCTCACTCACAGGTAACGTTGAGTACCACTGAGATGGACATGGACTGATCCCTCTGCAGTTTGCAGGTAAATGTGACTCCATTGTCGTCTTCACTGATGGGAGAGACACAGATGGAGCTGGAGTTGATTTTATTTCCAGATTTCAAGGCCACTCTTCCCTCTTGTCGGTACCAGAGAAGTTCTTCCTCTGTAGTGTGATTTTGAACGGCACATGTCAGAGACTCATGGGAGTGAGGCCTAGTGTTCAGGATATAGCTCTCAGTTTTACCATTTACAGTTAAAGCAGAGCCTGGAAATAGAGAAAGAAACTATTCAGATGAACAGAGTAAACAAACTAAATGTCCATCAACAATAGATTGGTTAAATAAATTGTTACGTCAGTACAATGAAATACTTTGCAGTAATTAAAAATAGTAATATTAATCTATACGATTTTACAAGGGAAAAGGTCCATAAGGTATTATTAACTAAAAATGAAAAAGGTTAAAATCCAAGCCAAAAAAACAAACAGACAAGCCTGTTGCCGTCAAGTTGATTCTGACTCGTAGCAACCCTATAGGACAGAGTAGAACTGCTCCATAGGGTTTTCAAGAAGTGACTGGTGGATTTGAACTGCCAACCTTTTGGTTAGCCGTCATAGCTCCTAACCACTGCACCACCAGGGCTCCAAGGTTAAAATAGTGGCTACCAAATTTTGTTGCACATTGGAAATCACTGGATCTTTAAAAAAAACCATACTAATGGCCTGCTTCCACGCCCAGACCCTCTAATTTAATAGATACGAGTGCAACCCGGGCATCAGATTGTTTAAAAACCACGCCAAGTGATTCTAACGTGCAGTGAAATTTAAGAATCACTGGGCTAAAAAATAGCTATAGAGAGCAATCCCTCTGTGTGTGTGTGTGTGTGTGTGTGTGTGTGTGTGTGTGTAAAAAGTCTTGGGGGAAAATCTTATGTATCTTGAGTAAAACCCAAACCCAAACCCATTGCCGGTGAGTCAATTCCAACTCATGGCAACCCCATGTGTTACACAGTTGAGCTGCTCCATACAGTTTTCTTGGTTGTAATCTTAATGGAAACAGATTGCCAGGCCTTTCTTCCACAGTACCACGGGGTGGGTTCAAACTGCCAAGCTTTAGGTTAGTAAACAAATTAAAACTGTTTGCACCACCTAGGGTCTTTATATACTGCATAGGACTGATAAAAAATAGAGACGAAAGTGAAGAAATACTAGACTGAAATTGATTACTTCAAGGGGTTGGAAGTAGGAAATTAAGGGAAGATGGGTTGGGAAAATACAAAGGAAAGAGGACTATAGCAAAATGGAAAAATATTTAAGGTATGACATCAAGTGAAAAGGCAGAATACAAATTACATCTCTAATAATCGCTGCAATTATATAAAAATTGAATATGCCCATGGGCAATAACAGATTCGGAAACACTTTTTTGATTAAATGACAAGATTATGGACAAATAGGATCTTGAATTTCTGATGGTTTAATATTGTTTTTGCAGTGTAGTAAAGTAAAAAAGTGTTTAAATGGTTGGGTTTGTTGGGTGAACAAGTTGTTGTGGGTGGTTAGAAGATGGAGCAGTTAATTTTCATCTCTGATTTTTCAGAAATCCATTTACTGCCTAGTGTTATACTTGAATGTCAGTTGTTACTTTCCTGCATCAGAGCAGGTAACAAAGCTAAAAAATAACTTCAGCTGCCATCGCGTACATACTCTCCACATACAGACACCGGATAACATTTGTTAATATATTGTGTAAACCCATAAAATTTTCTTTTCAAAAGCACAAACTACTGCAGAAGATAACGGGATTGCTGTTGTTATTGTTGTTGGGTGCCATCAAGTCAATTTTCAACTTATAGCGACCCTAGCATTGAAACGAATCTGGAGGAATACACATCAAAACTTTGAATAGTTATCTCTGGGTGATAGGATTTTGGGGGACTCTTTACTTTTCTTTCTTCTTTCATATGCTGCCTAATTTATTTTATACAATGACTGTGTATTACTTTTCAAATCGGGGGAGGGCAACTTCCGTGGTGAGAAGATTTTCACGTAAGTGATGAGTTTAAATGGCAGAAGATTAGTTTGAGTAAGATAGTAATGAAATGCATTAAAATGTAGGCAAATTCTGGCTGTGCCTCTGGAGAGAATAGAATACTTCACTCTGTCTTGTAATATCAGAACAAAAAACCCCAATATTTTTTCATTCAATTTTTTATGTTACCTGATTTCTCTACTCTGAGCCATACCAATGTGCAGTCAATCCAATTTGGATTCTATGATGTACCCAATGTGCATTGATCATTTTTTAATCTGAAAAATTTCTTTGTATAAAAAGTAATCAAAAGAACACCTACTTACTCGTCATTTCACATGGCAGAAAGAAAGTCACTAAGAGAAGAAATTTGTACACTTCCATTAGGCCACTGCTCTTCCAAGCCATCTTTAATGAATTCAAGTTGACTCTGCCAGGGGGAGAAAGAGTGCAGTTGGTGCTGTACTTTGGTCTATTCTGAGTTTATGAACCTTTCTCCTGTCTATTATGCATTTTAAATCAATTCCCAGATGAGTCAACCCAACTATAACGGTATTGTTTCTAGTTTTTAATTAAACAACCCCGTTCTGTCTACTAAGTTCAAAGTACTTTTAGTATTAAGGAATTTGTTTACAGTAAAAAAGAAAACTAAAGGAAAGAGACTGTAAGATTTAGAGCCACCCCAGGGACGATAAAGCCAGTCTTCCCTAGAGAAATTGATAGAAGGTCATTTTAACAGACTTAGAAATGAGACTTGCTTCATTCTCATACGATCCCTACTGAACAAAATAATTCTTGTTTGGAAAGTCCTTCTGGCTCATTTTTGTAAAGTTGCCCCTGATAATAGAGAGTTTTTAGACTGTTCCAAACCCAGAAGATTTCAAATGGTATGTATCTTAGAAAAGATTCAATTGCAATTTGGTCTCCAGTCTTAAACCATGTTAATCTCTTTGCTTTCCTCTGTCCCTCCACTATCTCCTCCTCAGGATATTCCTTCTCTTTGACACAGTATGGACTAAACATAATAAATAATAAAGGCCTCCTTTCTCCCTTCTTCTGTGCTTTTATTCCTGCCATCCCTCTCTTAAGATGTTCTCAACTTCCATGTGGGAAAAACATACATCCATCACTTCCTTTCAAGATTACCACTATGAATACAAGAGAAACACACATCAAATGCTTTCTAGGGCCAGGCACCATGCTAAACACTTTACAGACATTAACTCAGTCTCAATTAAGCCTCACAACAACCCGACTGAGGTAACTTTCAAAGATGTAGAAAGAGTCTGTAATTTGTCCAAGGTCCCAAAGACAGTACACGTCAAGGTTAGGATTCAAACCCAGAGCCCCCAAGACCATGCTCTTACTACCCTACTGTCTAGATTGGTATTCTCTTCCTTTAAGAAGCCACTATTGATCCCTTTCAACCCCTGATCACTCCACAGAGCTTAGTAACTCAGAATTTTGTCCCTTTAACGCAAGTACCAACTTTCAAGAGCTGCAGCGTGCCTATGACATCTTTGGCCTTGTTTGACTCTTCCCCTGTCCCAGGCCTGTTCTGACAGGAGCAAGTTTCATTCCCGCTGGGCTCACCCTTTCTGGCTGGCAAGCCTGCATTCGTCTTTCAATGAGATGCAATTAGTACTGATCTCGATTTTTTTGTGATTTTAAATTTTAGCCAAAAAGATTTCTATTACAGTGTTGTAACAGTGAGGATTTCAAAATTGGGTTGTCAGTAGCATTGTCTCAGGCAGTGTACACTATAGGTGCTCAATAAAACCTGAGAGTATGGGCCTCTTGGCAGACCTCACCCCACCCTATTAATGGAGAGGATGGATGTCTCCCCTTTCCTTCCATCCACCAAGATAGCAACTTTTCAAAATAAATTTCCCTTACCTGCTTTGACTTTAATGTTCACGACTCTCTCTGCTTTCTATACAAGACAAAGTCTTAACCACTTACCTGCTGAGATCTGAAAAGCTGACTTCCTTGGCCAACTGTTCTTCCCTCTGGGAAACTGAATCCTTTCTCTGTTACCCTCTTTTATAGTACTTGTATTGAAACACTTTATGACAGCAGGGTCAAGTGAATAAGATAGATTGGGTTCAAAGTTTATGTCCCTTTATGGATTCTTAGAGAAGACAGTAATTGAGAAAGACATCCTCTTAAGGTCTAAGATCTTATCTGTACTGAGGTTACTAGGTGGGGCCAGATATTACTAACAGAGATACAATGGTTCCAGGAAAGCCTGACTTGTGCAAAAATGTGTAGCACATCTCACTGAACATTTGTCATTCTCAAGTTCAATGACCGTGCTTTGATAATTTGATAGCCTGGGAATTGTGATGGGGCAAGTTTGAGGAGAGGTTTGACTTTCACAGCAGTCAAAATATTGGAAGATTTCACACACCTTTACCAATGCTGGAAAAATATTACTTACCACTGGTAACCCAAGCCCAGTGTGTACGCTGTACAAAGCTAGGCATGACTTGGGGAGTGTGAACCTTTTGAGGCTCCTCCCTGGTTGGGGAATTCTTGCATTACCCTTTCAAGAATTAGCAATTGGTGATAACATTTTTAATGGGTAAAAAATATGTATCTTGTAACAGTGCAAATCTTAACATTTTATCTGGCAAGTACTATTGCTTCCATTTGTACAAGAAGAGAACAGAAGAATATTTATGACTATCCTTACATTTTAGCACACTGGTTAAGCACACCAGAAATCTACTTCTTACTTGCGGTGTGACCGTGAAAAAGTTCTTTAACCTCTATGAATCTCAGGTTCATTATCAACACAGTGGGGATAATAATAGTTCCGTCCCTATGGAGTCACTGTGAGAACCAAATGAAGAAAACATGTGAAGCTGCCACACAGTAGGCTCTTATTACTATTACTAATGTATGCTGGGCAGGACCTTATAAATAAACACAGCCTTACTATTGCATGGTTCTAGAAACAATCATACTCCCTGTTGGCTGGATTGCAAGCACTACCTAAGCAGGTTTTGAGTTTGCTGCTTCTCTATGGATCCAGGAGCAGTGTGTTTTATTGTTTTTCTTTTTTGTTAATGAGTTTAACAATGAATTGATACCTTGGTTCAGGTTGCCTCCAGAACAGACCTGAGGCAAAGCTCTGGGTGTAAGTAGTTTATTTAAGAGGTGATCTCAGGAAGCACAGTAAGGAAGTGAGCTGGGGAAGAGAGGAAAACTAGTAAACAGTGTGTTAATTCACAGGTTACTGTTGCAGGCAGCTACCGCTGTGGGCATTTGGAGAAGCTTTGTGGCACACACAGCAGAAATGGCTCACTGAGCGGCCATCTAAGATACTCCACTGGTCTCTCCCTGTCTGGAGCAAGGAAGAATGAAGAAAACCAAAGACACAAGGGAAAGATTAGTTCAAAGGACTCATGGACCACAACTACCACAGCCTCCACCAGACTGAGTCCAGCACAACTAGGTTGTGCCCGGCTACCACCGTCTACTGCTCTGACAGGGATCACAATAGAGGGTCCTGGACAGGGCCGGAGAAAAAATGTAGAATAAAATTCTAACTCACAAAAAAAAAAAAAAAGAAAGAAAAGACGAGACTTACTGGTCTGACAGAGACTGGAGAAACCCCAAGGGTATGACCCCTGAACAACCTTTTAGCTCAGTAATGAAGTCACTCCTGAGGCTCACCCTTCAGCCAAAGATTAGACAGGCCCATAAAACAAAACAAGACTAAACAGACACACCAGCCCAGGGGCAAGGACAAGAAGGCAGGAGGGGGCAGGAAAGCTGGTAATGGGGAACCTAAGGTCGAGAAAGGGAGAGTTTTGACATGTCATGGGGTTGGCAACCAATGTCATAAAACAGTATGTATATTAATTGTTTTATGAGAAGCTGGTTTGCTCTGTAAACCTTCATCTAAAGTACAATAAAAAAGAAAAAAAAGAAAGAAAGAATTGGCTCACTGAGGGAGATGAAAGCTTCGGTATTTATCCAACTTTTGTCCATCATTGGTTGAGGGTCACTGCTGGGATATTGACTCCCCAGCACTTTTGGCCTGCCCTGTGAGGACAGAGCACACTTTTTCAGCCCAAGAATGTCCAGGCAAAGATACTTAGGAAGTTGTCAGTTATATGGAAATTGTTTGCAGGTGACCTCTGGGTAGGCCGAAGGCTTAAGGGTAGGGCACCAACAAGACCATCTACAACTGGATATTAGATGATTTTAGAAATAATGGCTAATTAATCTTCAGTGTGATAATGGCTATATAGGGGATGTCCTCTTTCTTGGGCAATGCCTGCTGAAATATTTATAGGATAAGTGTCATGATTGTAAAAAACCTTCAAATGATTCAGCAAAAATAAATAATCACATACACAGACACAGAGAGAGATAAAGCAGATATAGCAAAATGTTAACATTTGCTGAATCTAGATTGTATATAGTTTCATTGTACTATTCTTTCAACGTCTCCATACTTTTGAAATTTTTCATAACTAAAAGTTAGGAAAATGTATTTAACAGATATTTATCGAATGTTATTGCTATGTGCCATTTAGTTGATTGCAACTCATTGTCTTAGGCTGGTTTCTCTAGAGAAGCAAAACCAGTAAAGTGTATAAATATACACAGAGAGAAAGATTTATATCAAGGAAACAGCTCACACGATTATAGATGCTAGAACATCCCAAGTCCATGGATCAGGATAACAGCTTCTCCTGATTCACGTGGCTGCAGGGGCTGGTGAATCCAAGATCAGCAGGTTGGAGAGCAGGGCTCCTGTTCACAGGCAGTGAAGATCGACAAATCCCAAGATTAGCAGGCAAGACCACAAGACTTCTTTTGATTCACATAGCTGCAGGGGCTGGTGAACTCAAGATCAGAAGGTCAGAGAGGAGGGCTCTTGCTCACAGGCTGTGAAGATTGACGAATCCCAAGATCAGCAGGTAAGCTGCTAGCTCAAGTCCCAAGAACCAGAGGGCAGATGAACAGGAGGCAGCTGCAGGATCTAGAGAGGGCAAAAGCTAGAACATCCATTTATATTCAGATGCAGGCCACACACTCAAGGAAATTCCCTTTCAACTGATTGGCTACTCACAGCAGATCCCATCATGGGGGTGATCACATATAAACACTGAGAATCATGGCCCAGCCAACTTGACACACAATATTAACCATCACAGTCCACCCCTTGTCAACTTGGCACCTGTACAAATCTCCCCAAACCATACACAATCTCTGAATAAAGACAAGTACAAAGTCATACTTGTGCCTAACATGATACAACTAACACACGTACAACCTAAAATGCGCTAGCCCTGTTTATATCTTATATTTTATAAGTGAAGAAAACAAAAATATTTGATGCACACATACAAAGTAGAAATACTCAAAACAATTACAGTCCTCATTTCTGCAACTGGTCAGGTGGACGTAACTGGTATGTAGAACTACCTTCTTCCACCACCCAGTCCGTATTCCCTTTGCCCTCAGCAAGCACGTCAACTGGTTGTCGTTCTTTACCTGAAAGGTCTGGGCCATTAGTAGTCATGTCAGAATGGGGTTGCTGTAGTTTTCCACTGACTTTGATCACAGGGCATGGTAGTTCTAAGAGACGCCCTGAAGGATCTCTTGCATTCCAGATGTACTCTTCTTTACCACCATTATGTAATATCAATCTGATTTCCTCTGGGTAATCAGGATCAACCACACCAGCCAGTATGGTAATTCCCTTCTTTGCCTGTTGATCCAGAGGCATAAGGAGCCCAAAGTGGCCAGGTGGCATTCTTAGCTTCCAGTTCAATGGAATCAGTGATGTGTCTCCAGGTGGAAGCATTCTTCCCTTTGGAACTAAGACCTGCAGACCTGCGGAGCATAAGGTCGCAGGGACAGGAAGCAAAAATTTTGCAAGTGGGTCACTAGGGGTAATAGTGAGTGATGCTACTAATATTTCCACCCCTTCATTCCTGGACCCATGAATCCTTGTTATGGGAGAAACAGCACCATTTATTGGACGCTGGTTTAGAGAATATACAGCCTCCTGGAGAACATTGCCCCTACCATGCAAGGTATTGACACCTAGCTGGTGCTGTAATTGTGTCTTTAGGAGGCCATTCCATTGTTCTATCAAACCAGCTGCTTCAGGATGATGGGAAACATGGTAAGACCAGTGAATTCCATGAGCATGAGCCCACTGCCACACTTCATTTGCTATGAAGTGAGTTCCTTGATCAGAGGCAATGCTGTGTGGGATAACATGATGGTGGATAAGACATTCTGTAAGTCCACAGACGGTAGTTTTGGCAGAAGCATTGCATGCAGGAAAGGCAAATCCATATCCAGAGGAGGTGTCTATTCGAGTAAGGACAAAATGCTGCCCTTTCCATGATGGAAGTGGTCCAGTGTAATCAACTTGCCACCAGGTTGCTGGCTGATCACCTTGAGGGATGGTGCCATATCAGGGACTCAGTGTTGGTCTCTCCTGCCGGCAGATTGGGCACTCAGCAGTGGCTGTAGCCAAGTCAGCCTTGGTGAGTAGAAGTCCACGTTGCTGGGTGCATGCACAACCTCCATCCCTGCTACCATGGCCACTTTATTTATGAGCCCATTGAACAATGATGGGAGTAGCTGGGGAAACAGGATGACTGGTTTCTACATCATATTCACTTGATTGTTAAAATCATCCTCTGCTGAGGTCACCCTTTTGTAAGCATTCACATGAGACACAAATATCTTCACTTCTTTGACCCATTCAGAGAGATCTATCCACATACCTCTTCCCCATAAATCCTTGTCTCCAATTTTCCAATCAAGCTCCTGCCAAGTCCCTGATCATCCAGCTAAACCACTGGCCACAGTGCATGAATCACTAGACAATCGCACATCTGGCCGTTTCTCTTTCCAAGCAAAGTGAACGACCAGGGACACTGCTCAAAGTCCTGTCCATTGGAAAGATTTCCCTTCACCACCGTCCTTCTGAGAGGTCCCAGAAAAGGGTTGTAGTGCTGCTGCTGTCCACTTTAGAGTGGTGCCTGCATATCGTGCAGAACCATCTGTAAACCAGACATGGGTTTTCTCTTCAGTCAACTGATTATAAGGAATTCCATGTGAGGCCATAGGTGCAGACTGGGAGATGGAAGGTAATGTGATAGAAGTGGAGACCATGGGCATTTGGGCCACTCCCTCATGCAACTTACTTGTGCCTTCAGGTCCTGCTCGGGCCCGATCTCGTAGTTTATTTGGTTGGGTTGCTGAAGCATGGATTACGCGGTGAACCACACTAAGTCAAGTTGAAGTACCAGACCTGCCTTGGCATAGTGTAGAAAAAGGTATCCAAAGGCTTACAGAAATTGGTATGCTAGAGTGAATTTATCTGGTTAGACCCACAGACCCACGCATGGAATGCCCAGAGAACACACCTTCTACCGAAGCTGTGAGAACCAATTTGTGAAGGGAGCTCCAACATCCTTGAAGACTGCTGTGATTGCTATTTTACATAAGTCAGATCTGACAGTGGGAACGACCATAACTGAATTAAGACACCTAACTACAATGGGGTGATTGGACCCTGTGGTTGTAGGGGCCAAGTGGCAGCACTCAATCGACAAAGTTCGGTGTGGTTACAGTAATGGACAGCGGAGTGAAAATAGTAATCAGAATAGTCTGACTCGTACGGACTTATGGCGTTGGCTACATAGTCATGGTGTCCCTAGGAGTGAAGTAGATAGGAAATCTACTAAATATTTACTTGATCTATACAATCGGATGAATTCTAGGTCAGGTGAACAGCAGTCTAACTAGAATCGCCAGAATAGAGAGTCACAGTCCCTCAATCGATTCCCAGACTTAAGTGAGTTTAAAGACCCACAACCCTTTGAATGAAGGGGAGGCTGAGTCCCCTAGAGGAAGGACTCCAATACACTGCCAAAAATTTATACTGTTAATCTCTCTCTCAGCCTTCCCCAAAGGGACCTACGGCCTTTTATGAGAGTGACTGTTCACTGGGGAAAAGGAAATAATCAGACTTTTGGGGGATTACCGGATACTGGCTCTGAACTGACACTAATTCCCAGGAGACCCAAAACATCACTGTGGCCCACCAGTCAGAGTGGGGGCATATAGAGGTCAGGTTATTAATGGAGTCTTGGCTCATGTCCATCTCACAGTAGGTCCAGTGGGTCCCCAAACCCATCCTGTAGTGATTTTCCCAGTTCCAGAATGCATAATTGGAAGAGATATACTCAGCAACTGGCAGAACCCCCAC
>NW_004443976.1:19606352-19638801 GCF_000243295.1 Trichechus manatus latirostris | reverse complement strand
TACCTAGGAAAATAGTAAACTAAAAGCAATACTGCATTCCTGGAGGGATTGCAGAGATTACTGCCACCATCAAGGACTTGAAGGATGCAGGGGTGGTGATTCCACCACATCCCCATTCGACTCACCTATTTGGCCTGTGCAAAAAAACAGATGGATCTTGGAGAATGACAGTAGATTATCGAAAACTTAACCAGGTAGTGACTCCAATTGCAGCTGATGTTCCAGATGTAATTTTATTGCTTGAGCAAATTGATACATCTCCAGGTACCTGGTATGCAGCTATTGATCTGGCTAATGCCTGTTCTCTCCTTACCTGTTTTGAAGGACCATCAGAAGTGGCTTGTCTTCAGCTGGCAAACCCAGTGATATACCTTCAGTTGCCTACCTGAGGGCTACATCAACTCTCCAGCCATATGTCGTAATTTATTCCACAGGGAACTTGATCACCTTTCCCTTCCACAAGATGTGACACTGGTCCATTACATTGATGACATCATGCTGATTGGACCTAGTAAGGAAGAAGTGTCAATGTCTCTGCACTTATTGGTAAAACATTTGCATGCTAGAGGGTGGGAAATTAATCTCACAAAAATTTAGACACCTTCCACATCAGTGAAATTTCTAGGGGTCCAGTGGTGTGGGGCATGTTGAGATATTCCCTCTAAAGTGAAGGATAAGTTTCTGGATCTGGAAGCTCCCACAGCTAAAAAAGAGGCACAACACCTAGGAGGCCTCTTTGGATTTTGGAGGCAACATACTCCTCATTTGGGCGTGCTACTTCAGCCTATTTATCAAGTGACTCGAAAAACTGCTAGTTTTGAGTGAGGGCCAGAGCTCAAGTCCCAAGAACTGTAGGTCAGATGAACAGGAGGCAGCTGCAAGATCCAGAGATAGCAAAAGCCAGAACGTACACTTACATTCGGATGCAGGCCACATGCCCAAGGAAACTCCCTTTCAACTGATTGGCTACTCACAGCAGATCCCATCATGGGAGTGATCACATATAAATACTGAGAATCATGGCCCAGCCAACTTGACACACAATCTTAACCATCACACTCATAGTGACCCTATATGACAGAGTAGAACTGCCCTATAGGGTTTCCTAGGCTGTAATCTTTATGGGAGCAGATAGCCAGGTCTTCTGCAGAGCCACTGGTGGGTTTGAACTGCCGATCTTTAGGTTAGCATCTGAGCGCTTAACCATGGTACCACCAGAGCTGCTTATTGAGTGTCTACTGTGTGCCAAGTATTCTAAGCATTGAGGATGCCAGCCCCACCACAAGCCAGTATGATGGCTTTGTCATGAATTAGAAAAAGGTATGGCTTTCTCAAGACACTCTACTGCCATCTGTGGAAAATTATTGTAATAATTATACAAATCTATAATGACTAGGCGTCCCTGGCTGGTGCAAATAGTTAACATGCTCAGCTGATAATTGAAAGGTTGGAGGTTTGAGGCCAATGAGAGGCACCTAGAAAGAAAGTCCTTGTGAGCTACTTCTGAAAAATCAGCCACTGAAAACCCTATGGAACACCGTTCTACTCTGACATATGTGGGATGCAGTTGCCATGCATAGGAATAGACCTGATGGCAGCTGGTTCTCTCTGTCTGAAACTTTGTTGGCTCTCATGTTTCCAAGTGTAAACTGTATGCCTTACCTAAGCTCTAGATATATTTTCATCTATCTTCTAGACTTCTCTTCCTGGGTATCCTGTGGGAACCCCAAACTTGACATGGACCAAACAGAATTGATAATCTACATACTCCTATACTCCCAAATATGCCTACTTTTCTGTTTTTATAATGACTATAAGATGAATGGTGCTCCCTGAACTCCACCGATACAGAGATGAATAAAACAAAGCTCCTGACATTCAAGGCCTTATATTGTAGAGGGAAAAGTGAATGATGGCCAGAAACCCCATGGATAAGAAAAATGGTATCATGGCGCCCCTTCTGGAGAATCAAAGAAGTGATGTGACTTGTCTAAGGTCATATAATAAGTCTCTGGAACATTCATCTTTCCTAGAACTGACAGAGGAGGAAAATCATTTTGTGATAAATAGTTAAGCCTAGTAATTAACCATTAAGCCTAAGTAGTTTGGCTACTGGGAATATTAACAGAGCCCAGTACTCCACAGTTTCCTCAAGTAGCTTAGGCCCAGAGGGAAAGAGGAAAGACTGTCTCGAGACTGGAAATTCCTGAGATCCAAGACCAACTTGTTACACAGTTTTCAGGTCCATGTCCTTCTAGAAAGCTAACAGAGAAGGGGTTCCAGGAACTTTCAGCCATGGCTTTCTGATTTAGGTGAGTATAAGAATCACCTGGCATGTCTCCAGGCACCTTTCCTCCATCAGTTCTGAGTAGCTCAGGAATCCTTATCTTTCACCAGTCAGCCTCCTAGGTGACTGTGATGCAGTGGTCCGTGAATCTCATTTTGAGAAACACTGATTATGGAACTAGGCATTGATGAGGGCAATGAAAGTGGAGGCCCTTCTCCTAAGGGAAAGTGCCTAGCTCAGAGCTTAATGCAAGGTGGGTACTCAAGAAATACTAGCTGATGGAAGAAAGGAAAGAAGAGAGGAGGGAGGGGTAGGCAAGGTGGTGTCCACTCTGAGATAAATTAGAGTTGGAAGTCGGTGCTCCTCCCCAGAAGAGCGTGTGTGCACCAGGCTGCCCTATGGGACACTGGCTCTGTAGCCCAGACCTCACTACTCTTTTTGTATGGAAATGAAGGACAGGAGAGGGAAACAAGCAACCAGAATGTAGGAACGGGCCTGAGGGCAGCATAGCTGTCTGCCGAGCACTGTCATCCCCAAAGGCCTTGGAGCTGCAGCCTTCACATCCTCCGCAACCCACTTCATGTGATGATGGCAGCAGCTCAGACAATGGCTCACGTGTCGGCGGGCTTTCAGTCAGCATGCAGTACTGGATGGCAGGGTCTTCTGGCCAGATCGCTGGGAATGCCATCCAGGGTTTTAGAGTGACACAAAAAGCTAGAAATTTGGCAGTCACAGTCTAGCAATGATAGAGTGGTTCTTTGAGCAGTACAGGGATGCAGTGTAGTAACCTCTCTGTCCAGAATTCAACACAGTATTCACTAAAGGGCTTAAAATTGGTCATAAGTCTTCATAGTCTCCAGCTTAATGATCAATGATCCTCTAACTTCCCATCTCCCTGGTCTTAGGATTCTGCCAGCACCAAAGATCTTAAATCAAGACCTGAAAGGCCATCTGTCTAGGGTTGCCAGAGTTAGCAAATAAAAATACAGGATACCCTGTTAAATTTGAACTTAAGGTAAAAAAAATGATAATTATTTTAGTATAAGTGTGTCCCCTGCAACCAATTCATGTTAATTCATGACAAAGCCAATATTTGACATCTTGCATTTCATCTGGTAGTCTATTGAACTTCATATATGTGTACATACATATATATATATATATATATACATACATATGGAAATTAAGTTCAGAGACGTAAAGGGCCTTGCCCAAAATGATACAGCTATTTAATGGCAGAGCTAGGGTTAGATTCCGTTCAAGATTCCTGGCTGCCACAGGCTACTCTTTCCCAAATGCTGTACATCAGAGTTCCTTAACTTGGTTTCTTGAACCACCGTGGATGCGCTTTAGAGTGTCACTTCTTGTTTGTTGCCGTCAAGTCAATTCTGACTTACGGCAAGTCCATGTGTGCACAGTAGAACTGCTCCTTTGGGTTTTCAAAGCTGAGACCTTTTGGAAGTGGGTCACCAGGCCTGTCTTCTGAGACACCGCTGGGTGGATTCAAACCATGCTAGTAGTCAAGTACTTAACCGTTTGCTCCACCCAGGGACTACGAGGCCACTGAACCCCCTGAAATTGTAGGCAAAATTTGTGTGTATGTGCGTATGTGTATTTTTCTGGGGGATGGTCTCTGATTTTTTAATTAGATCTCAAAGGAGTCTGATCCAAAAAAAATTAAAAATCCACTGTCTGACAGTACTATGCTCTGCCTTCAAAATGCAGAGCATCTATTACTTTGGGCTGAAACCACATTTCAGCTTCCCCTACATCCCTTCATTCCCTGGCATAGCACTGGGCCCAATAATAACTGGGAGATGAATGGATTTTGTCTGTAAGTATACAGGAAAATACCTATTACATCCTCTACACACCATGCAGCAGAATCTATCCCACCCTCCACAGGCTTCCTATATATTTTTTTTAAATCCTCTGATCTATCCTATATTCTTCTTCCTTCTTGGCCATCCACGAATCTTTAATTTGAAGGGAAGCGTAAGAGAATTAACTTCTATTATGTGCCAAGCTTTTTACACATGCTGTATCATTCAATCCTCACATCAACCTAGAGAGTGCATATGATTATAACCATTTTACAGAGGAGCAAACTAAGGCTTAGCAGCCCCTCAGGGTGAAGAAGATAAAAAACTAGGATGGTAACCCACGTGTGAATGCTTCCAAATCCTGTGCCCTTTTCCCAAAGTACTTTCTCTCCAGTTTGGTGGCAAGCTAGAAACTGTGTTGGTGGGTTGTATTTGCCCAACTACCCTCACCTCCTGGAATTGACAAGCCAGAATTGATCGGCCAGAACACCTGTAAGAGAACAAGTAGAACGTGGCAGTGACGTGACGTTCTTATCCACAGTGATTCTGAAGTTAGACTTTGCTAGGGCTTAGAGAAGATACTTCCTTGGACCAATGGGGCAGGGCTCTGCCTGTTACAGGCATAACTGCTCTGTTCTGTACCAAGCAGTGGGGGTAGCCATGTGATACAGCAGGAGTGAAGCAGAATAAAATGTCTTCCTCAGAAGAAGCTGGATAATGGCCTTCAGTATCAGACCTCATGGCAGAGTTTTCAAGAGGGAGCAGGGTTCTGGAGCTTCTTCCTCATCCAGAAGAAAAAAAAACACAGGATATTCTACCACCCACAGTCACCAGGCACACATCCAATTTCCTTCTGAGTATAGTCTGGCTCCAGGGGTGGATTTACTGGAGGTTAATGACGTTTTAGCTTCAGGGCCTCTCATATGCACAGACCCCTTCTAAAGGCCCTGAACCTAAAAAGGGAAAAATAAAAAGTTGCTGTCAAGTCGATTCCAACTCATGGAGACCCCATGTGTGCAGACTAGAACTGCACTCCATGGGGTTTTCAAGACTGTGAGCTTTTGGAAGCAGATTGCTTTCGGTTAGTAGTCAAGCACTTAACGGTTTGCACCACCCAGGGACCCCTGGCCTGACCCTAGCAGTTTTATATTTATAATTTTGTATTCTTTTCCTTAAAGAGGGCTCTCCAAAGTATATAGACTTCAGGCCCCGTAGGACCTTGATCTGGCCCTTCCTGGCTCCAGGATGCAGGATGTCAGAGGAAAGGAAAGAGGTGGGGAGAGTTTCAAAGGGAAGCCTCCCTGGAGACTAATGAGAGAGGGTTTCCTGTGGGACAAGGAAAAAAGACTCGTACACATGCCAAAGAACCAGTCAGCCACTTAACTTCCAAAGAGCTGGAATTGCAGGTGCACCAGAAGTGAGGGAGTCTCCTTCACTTGTCTCCTTGGAGTTTTCTTCGGTCAGCAGGAGTTTGTTGACTCTTCAGGGGAAGCCTGGTTCACTGACAGGCCTGTAGCATCCTGTTGGCGGCTTTTTAAATAAACAAATGGTTTTGCCAACCATTGTGTAGATTTTTTGGGGAAAAAACCTACAGTTCCTGAATTTCTCTGATTTGTGATGAGACATGAACTTTATGAAGGCATAAATCAGGGTTGAATGAACAATTCTGCTTGGGAGGTATAGCTAGATTCTGGAATAGAAGCTAAAGCGATATCTAGAGCTTTAGAAGTACTGTAGATGAATACAAGAAGCTGGAGGGTTTTTGGAGAAGGGCAGTGCTGGAAACCTGCAACCAGCAATGTGCTGGAACCAGTGAGCACCGACTGATGCATCTCTTCCCAGCTCTGCATTCAGTGACTTCAGCCTGATGGCTTAACTACAGTGGGAGCATTTACACCATTGAAATTGGCAATCACTACAAATCAGGGCTCTTCTCTCCAGAGCTGGTTGCTCAACCTTTACCAGGGCTTCACCTTGTGCATCAACCTGCACCCCTCCCTCCACCACACACACATCACAGAACCTGCAAGCACTTTCCCCTGTGTATTCATGTATACATAAACGCACAGAGGGTCACATATGTACACTTTCCCTTGATAACCAGCTTGGATGTGAGCAATCCTCTTTGCTCTGTCAGACTGACATCTTTAGTGCTTTTCTACTAATTACATCCTGATCTGGGACAGTGATCTCCCTCTCTCTCTCTCTCTCTCTCTCTCTCTGCCTCTCTCTCTCTCTCTCTCTCTCTCTCTCTCTCTCTCTCTCTCATTCACAATTGTTCTTGCCCTTGCATCATGAGGCCCTCCGTGCCTTAGGGATTAAGCACCCGATTGTGAAACCTTCTGATAACAGTACGTTCAGGACAGCAGCATTATCCTATCTGTCCATAAGTAAGACAATGACTACTCAGACACAAAGACCATACCAGCAACCTCACAGTATCATCAAAATGGAAACCATGTTAGTATTCTGTCAGTGTTCTTTCAAGAAGTCCAAAGCCTTTGCTAGTTCTCACCAATGTGTGTCCAGTTCCCCTGGCACATGACGCATTCGACATGAGCATCTTTGTGCCAGACAGGCAGAACAGGCCAAGAAAAGTCATGTGACTTGTCCAGGCTCGTATGGTGAGTCAGACCAGACTCAAGAATGAACGTCACTTCTCAGCCTGAAAACCTTGAGCTGAAGAATATTAATTACATGGAAGATGTAAAGGAGGGGACTGACAGTTGTGTGCCTACTTCACTCCCATAACAGATACTCTCCGGGAGAGACATTATTATCCCCAATTTTCAGGCAGAAGAACTGAGACCCAGGGAATTTAAGCAATCTATTCAAGGGTATACAGCTAGTATGTGGTAGATTTTTATTTTAATAAAAAAAATTCTTGTATCTAAGTATACACAAGTGTACACACACACACACATACATACGTATATATATATGTATTACCACCACCATTGCCATTGAGTCGACTCTGACTCATGGCGACCCTGTGTGTGTCAGAATAGAACTGTGCTGCATAGGGTTTTAAATGGCTGATTTTTCAGAAGTAGATCCCCAGGCCTTTCTGTCCAGATATCTCTGGGTGGAAGCAAACCTGCAGCCTTTCGGTTAGCAGTTGAGCTTGGTAACCATTTGCCCCACCCAGGGATTCTCTCTTTTTATATGTATATATATATAAATATATATATAGGGCCCTGGTGGTGCAGTGGTTAAACAGCTCGACTGCTAACCAAAAGGTCAGCAGTTCGAATCCACCAGCCACTCCTTGGAACACTATGGGGCAGTTCTACTCTGTCCTATGGGGTCACTGTGAGTCGGAATTGACTCAACAGCAACAGGTTGTATGTATATGTGTATGTGTGTGTGTGTATACATATATATGTATATAAATGTGTGTGTGTATATATGTATTACACACACACACACATACAGTATATATATATATCTAACCATGGAGTCCTGGTAATGCAGTGTTTAAGTGCTTGGCTGCTAACCAAACTGTCGGTGGTTTGAACGCACCAGCCACTCTGTGGGAGGAAGGTGTGGCAGTCTGCTTCCGTAAAGATTACAGCCTTGGAAACCCTATGGGGCAGTTCTTACTCTGTCCTATAGGGACAATATTATTTGGAATTGACTCTATGGCAATGGGTGTGATTTTTGGGTATATATCCAACCAATAGACTTTTTACTAGAATAATGAGTGAAGCAACTTTGTTTTGTTTATTTTATGTCTAGTATCTGCAATGCCTAGAACAGTGCTTGGTACGTAATAAATGTTGAAAAAAACACCATCATTTCTCGATTTATCTATTGACCTTCTGCTGATAGTTGAGGATCTAGTGAACTAACATCACTTCCCTTTCACCTCTCTGACCACTCCTCATGAAGCTTTACCAATATTTTTAGTTCCTCGGCTAGTCAGCTTTGTAACTGTAAGTAATGCACATACACCTTTATTTCTTGTTTCACCAATATTTTTAGTTCCCCACCTGGTCACCTTTGTAACTGTAAGTAATGCACGTACACCTTTATTTCTTGCTGCACAACTACAAATAATATCTTTGGACTCCAGTGTAAGAGTTTCAATTTCGATGCAGGTCTGCCCAGCTCAAGAGCACACACCTTTCCACTCCAAACTGAGCCTCCCACACTGGCCATTTCTGGGCCAGGCGAGTGTCCCTCTGCCTAATGTGGGGAAATATATTAGTGTTTCCAAGGAGCACCTGGTGGATTCAAACTACTGACCTTTTGATTAGCAGCCAAGCTCTTAACCACTGTGCTTCCAGGGCTCTTTTAAAATAATAGGCACTGGGAAATGGTGTTTGAACTAGAGACATTCTTGGGCCAGCATATCTAACACTGAGAGAGAATGGACTGAAAGTGATGGTGGAAATCCTAGCTAGTTTGTCAAATTAAAGTTAACTTTAGTTCAGAAGTATTCAAGAAAGTATCCGTAGTCCAGATTTTTGATGGCAGATTATCATTTGCTGAAAATTTCTTGTTCTCTGACGTGAATTTCTGCCCTTTCCACAAAGCAGGACTTGAATTTTACAACAGGAATAGTTTGGGCCTAAGAAACTGGTGGATGCCGTGGGATCTTCACTGTTACCATCAGCCCAGAATACCCCAGAAATGTCTCCTGTGTGTGCCTCAAGGCTGGTTGTTTCCTTGGCACTCTGTGAAAAGGTGGAGTGGGAGCCCAGCACAGCCCTGGTGTAAGCCCGGGTATGGGTTTCACTAGAGAAAGTCATCGACACCGTTGAGCAGAGGCCCTGAAAGGAAAACAGACATGCCCTTTGTTTCCCAGGGGCCTCTGGCTGGCACTGCGCATACAACGCAAACACTGTGCACGTAGGTGTTTTTATAGATTTTTTTTGTGTGTCTGTTCCCTGCCTACTTCCAGAAGACAGCTTCGGTTGTCTTTTTATCTGTACTTCCTCCTCCCTGGCCGCTCCTTACCCTTGTTCTTAAAGGTACGTGCTGGCTCTGCAGATCTGAGTTAGACAGATATTTGACCTACAGGTCTTGAGCCTATCAGGCCTTTGGACTTAGGCAGCACCCAGGGCAGATGACAGAACTCCATTCAGGGCCCCACAGCCTCCTGCTGGTCCTACTATCTGAAAAGAATGTTCCTCACCTCCACCCCCAGGACCAGCCCCTGCCCTGTCCTAGCCCCATCCCTGAGGTTCATCAGGAGCATCCAGCTCCCTACAGATTGCCCAATACTGTGGACATAGCTCGTCAGCACATCCTAGGTGCTTACCCATTTCCAGTGGGAACCTGGCATGTTTGCTAAAACCTTTTGCCCTGTACTTAGAGACAATACCTGCCCACTGGAAGAGGACTGTCATAGACTGAATTGTGTCTCCCAAAAACGTGTATCAATTTGGCTAGGCCATGATTCCCGGTATTGTGTGATTGTCCACCATTTTGTCATCTAATGTGATTTTCCTATGTGTTGCAAATCCCGCCTCTAGGATGTTAATGATGTGAGATAGGCAGCAGTTATGTTAAGAGGCAGGTCTCAATCTACAAGATTGGATTGTGTCTTGCGCCACCCTCTTTTGAGCTATAGAAGGGAGAAGCAAGCAGAGAGACAAGGGGACCTCATAACACCAAGAAAGGAGTGCTGGGAGCACAGCGTGTCCTTTGCACCTGGGGTTCCTGCACAGAGAAGCTCCTAGTCCAGGGGAAGATTGATGACAAGGATCTTCCTCCAGAGCTGACTAAGAAAACATTCCTCTGGAGCTGACACCCTGAATTTGGACTTGTAGCCTACTAGACTGTGAGAGAATAAACTTCTGTTTGTTAAAGTCATCCACTTGTGGTATTTCTGTCATAGCAGCACTAGATGACTAAGACAAGGACCTTAGGAAGTAGCAGAGCAGCTCAGGTCATGGCAAGACTAGATCTGAATTGCCTAAGTTTAGGATCTGGGCTTGAACAAAGCCACACCATTAGTTACCATTAGGTTTCCCCAGGAGCAGCAGGAAAGTGTAGAAATGGCTTAAACAAAAATGCAAATATATTTCTCTCTCACATTTAAGAAGTCCAGAGATAATTCAGGACTGGTATGGCATGCCATAATGTCCTTCTTTCATGTTGCTTCACCCTGCATGGCTATTTTCAAGGTTACCTCATTGTCTAATATGGCTGCTAGAGCTCCAGTCATTGCATTCATATTCTAGCCAACATGAAGGAGGGCACACTGCTTTCCTTTAAGGACACTTCCTAGAAACTGTGCATATCACCGAAGGACATAATCACATGGCAGCATCTAGCTGCAAGAAAGCTGATAATTGTTGTCTTTATTCCAGGCAGCCATGTACCCAGGTAATAATTAGGAGCTCTGTTACTAAGGACAAAGAGGAAAATGGAAATTATGGGACAACCAGCAGTCTCTAATCCCTGGTTACAGCAGATTAATAACAGACTCACTGCCCCAATTCAGGCCACTCTTATTCAAGTTGACGGGACTAAATGAACAATGCCTAAAGTTTGAGAGTCAAAGAGTTCATAGACTAGCCCAAGCCATAAAGATGGAGAATCCTCTCAGGTCAAATCCTCTCTATCACAACTAGGGCAAAGTAGTTTCTCAGTGTATTCTGGCTGAGAGAACATGCTAACTGAAGACAACCTTTGTCCCTGTCATGGAAGGAAGAACAGAAAGCTTGGTGCTGTCCCACTAAACAGCCATTCCAGCTGAAGAGGGAGGGAAGAAACCCACCAGCTCTATAATAGATGTGTACCCTGGGGTACTGGACTTTTAAGTCAGGATCCCACTTAGACTTTGCACCCATCTTCAACACCTAACTCAACTGGTCAAGTTCTGCCTTTTGGATCACAGTATGCTGAAGATTTAGGCCATGCCAGGTGGAGGAGCCTTAGAGAACTTCACTGCTAAGGCCTGGTGAATTGTATGGCATCCTGGTCCAGGTAAAGCCATACCCATGTAAGTATACAGCTTTGGTGCAGGCCGCCTTTAAGATGGTTCCCAGTGATTGCCTCCTGGTATTCATGCCCTTCTGTAATCTCTTCTCCTTGAGCGTGGGCTGGATTTACTGACTTACTTCTAATGAATAGCATAAGGTAGAATTGATCGAATGTCACTTCTGAGATTAGGTTATAAAAAGACTGCAGCTTCCATCTTGTCCACCCTCTCTCACTCTCTTGCTCTGAGGGAAGCCAGCTGTCATGCTGTGAGATTCCCTAGGAGAGACCCATGTGGTGAGGAACTGACTTCTCTGGTCAACAACCAGCTAAGACTGAGGCCTGCCAACAGCCACATGAGTGAGTTTGTAAGTAGATCCTCCTGTAGCCACACCTTAAGATGACTGCAGCCCCAGCCAATGGCTTGACTACAACCTCACGAGAGACCCTGAGCCAGAGGTACCCACCTAATCTGTGCCCAGATTCCTGACCCACAGAAACTGAGATAATAAATGTTTGTTGTTTTATGCTGTTAAATTTTAGGCTAATTTGTTACGCAGCAATAGACAATGAATACAGATTTACATCTCCTTACAAAACTTTGCTAGCTTATTCTCATTCTCAACTTTTAAAATTTGTTGCTGTATCAGTCCTGACGTGGTAAGTTCAGGCCATGCAAGATTGTGAATACAGAGCTGAGATATGCCACTGGAAAACAAAGGAAAACGTTCACAGGCATTCTGAGTGTCACGAAGAAATACTATAAATCACTTCCTCAGTGTAGAAAAGTGGAGTCCTGGACTCCCTGTCTGTTTCTCCTCACAACACACTGAAAAGACATTCACTCACTGGTGTGACCTGATCATATCTGCAATCTTCACTACTTCCTTCCACCCTGATTCAGGGTCAAGATGCATGTTGTCTGCTAAGTGTTCTCTGTGAATGAAGCAGTGTGTGGGTTGGCATTCAAGTGCAACCTCTTTTATTCCCGTAGTCTTCTTTGCTAAACATATGGCCATCAGTACCAACTCCAACATACATAACAAAATAATTGTTATACAGGAAAATTCTCTTCATTTTGTTTTAGATGGTAGATCGTCATTGAGCATTTTTCCATTATGTAACACACATAATGTCAAGGGCTGACTTATACTCAATGCACCAGCCATTTCTTTCATCTGTAAATGGAAATATCAGCTAGCAGGAACACGTGATAGTAATTGCTCTTCTGCATTGTTTGCTGTTGACTTTTTGCAACAGCTGAGAACCGTCACTAGATAAAGGACTGTTGTTTGCTTTCTCTTCAAGCATAAAATGTGTCATTAACTTTGTATTGGATTTATACCTTTTCCGCAATAGAGTGACTTACAGCCTTGCTTTGCCAAAGAAGAACAGTGTTGAATGATGTTACTATGGTTTTGGTATTTTCTCTACCTTTAGAAACAGAATTCATCAATTTGGAAAGTATCAGTTTGCTCTTATTCTAGAAAGATATCATTTCTTTATTACAGAGATCACTGTGCTTTGTTTAAAAAATGACACCAAAGCATGGAGAGTTTTATTCTCAAATGTAAACAAATTTCATAATAAACAATGCACTGAGGAGTAGGGATGACTCAACTGCTAGCTCAGTAAAATCCAATTTTCAGATACTTATCATCTCTTTTAAAGGGGTCCTGCTGGCGCAGTGGTTAAGCACTTGGTTAGTAACTGAAAGGTCAGTGGTTCGAACCTACCAGCAGCTCTGTGGGAAAAAGATGTGGCAGTCTGCTTCTGTAAAGATTTACAGCCTTGAGAATCCTATAGGACAGTTCTACTGTGTCCTATAGGGTCACTATGAGTCGAAATCAATTTGACGGCAATGGGTTTATCATGCCTTTTACTATTGCACTATTATTTTTTTACTACTTGCACAAAATAATCATATTTTCAGATGCTTATCCTATAACATACAGAGTCTCACTGTATTTTCACTAGGGTTCTGTTCACTATTTAAATTTATAATGCTCTTCTGGTTTGTGGTATTTACCTTATTAAATTCATGATTTTAAAAACTTTTAATAACAAGTTTATTGAGATACAATTCACAAGCATAGAATTCTCCGTTTTAAACTATACAGTTAGGTGTCTTATAGTATAGTCACAGAGTTATGCAACCATCACTACTATCCAATTTTAGAACATTTTCATTACCCCAGAAAGACACTTTGTGTCCATTAGCAGTCACCTCCCATTCCTTCTTACCTTCAGTCCCTAGAAATCACTAACCTACTTTCTGTCTCTATGGATTTGTTTATTCTGGACATTTCATGTAAATGTGATCACCCACTATGTGGTTGTAAAAAAGATGGTAGTAGTGGCGTCAGAACCTGTCTAACTTCAGGGGAATGATGAGACTCAAGATCAGCCCAATGCAGATTCCTGTGAGGTAGAGGTCAGACATACTTCCACTCTTCAACCTTTTTACCAATTCTGACACCAGCTGTCCCCCCCACAGCACTCTCTACTTCTCTTCTGGGTTTGATAATCTTGAAATGGCCACACAGAGCTTACAGACCATACTTACAGTTAAGTGGTTTATTAAGGAAGCAACAGTGTACAACTCAGGACCAGGACCAACAGGCAACGTCTAGAAGCCCCCCAAGAGGAGAGCACATCCCTCCCTTCTTCTGTACAGACAGCTCTCTCAGCTCCTCTTGGGCATGCAAGCAAGTGGGCCCTTCTCTCTGCAGTGTATACCCCCCTCAGCTTTGCAGGCCTACTCTCAGCCCCCTCAGGATAGGCTTTTCTCGGCCCCCTGAGGACAAGCCTCTCTGCCTTCGGCCTCCCTGCCAAAGCCTCTCCACTGCCAGCTGACCCAGCTCATAGCCAGTGGAGCAGTTTTGTTCAGTTCTCTCATCTGCGTTCCTAGCAGCAGATTTCTGCCATCACTGTGGACTCTGCCACAGAGTCCCTTCCAGGCCTGTTACCACAGGGCCCCTTCTGGGCCTCTTGCTGTCTTCAGTGTTAAAGCCCTAGTCCCATGTTACAACTCTTTTAGACAGTTCCTTGCCTTCTCCCTCTCTGCTTCTGCTTCTTCTCTCTTCCTTCTGCTGCTGTCTGCCTAGCCTACCTCTGTGGGGTTGGCTGCATATATAAGCCGACATCATCAATTTCAAGGCATGGCCCTCCCCCCAGAGCCATGAACTGACCAATCCCCTCTCAGTAGGCCACAGATACTTTGTTTGCATAGTAGGCTATAGTCACTTTATTTGTACAAGTATCATGACCAATCCCTGCAAGATACATACCAATGACAGGGCAGGCTGCAGCCCAGGGTCAGATAAAAAGTATCAGACCTCAAATTGTTTACAGCTTACCCAGGGAATGTCAATCAACTGGACAAAAGTAACAAACCCTCTGGGGTAGAAAACTAGAGCAAAGGTAACTCCTCAGGGCTTAGGGGAAAATCTCTCAAGCTGTTTTTCCAAAGAACCAAGGCAAAAGGCCACATAAACTCATTTCACCACAGGGGTCTTTTGTGTCTGATTTCTTTCACTTAGTATAACATTTTCAAGATTCATCCATGTTGGAATAATATTTATGGCCAAATATTATTCCATTGTGTGGCTATAGCACATTTTGTTTATTCATTCATCAGTTTGTGAACATTTGGGCTATTATGAATAATGCTGTTATGAACATGCACATACATGTTTTGTGTAAACATATATTTTCATTTCTCTTGGGTATACACCTATTAGTGGAATTCCTGGGTCATATGGTAACTCTGTATTTTAACATTTTGAGGAACTGTCAAACTATTTTCTAAAGTGGTTGCACCATTTTATAATCCCACTAGCAACATGTAAGAGTTCAATTTCTCCACATCCTCACTAACATTTTTTATTGTCTCTTTTTTCTATTTTAGCCTTCCTAGTGGGTGTAAGGAAACCCTGGTGGCGTAGTGGTGAAGAGCTACGGCTGCTAACCAAAAGGTCGGCAGTTTGAATTCACCAGGCTCTCCTTCGAAATCCTGTGGGGCAGTTTTTCCCTGTCCTATAGGGTCCCTATGAGTTGGAATCAACGCCACAGCAATGGGTTTGGGTTTTTTTTGGTTTTAGTGGGCGTAAAAGAAGCCCTGGTGCAGTGATTAAGCACTCGGCTGTCAACCAAAAGATCAGTGGTTCGAATAAACCAGCTGCTATACGGGAGAAAGATGAGACAATCTGCTTCCATAAAGATTTACAGTCTTGGAAACCCTGTGGGACAGTTCTACTCTGTCCTATAGAGTGACAGCAACAGGTTTTTGGGGTTTTTTTTGATTAGTGGGTATAAAAGGTCCCTGGGCAGAGCACAAGGTTTACACTCAACTACTAACCTAAAGGTTAGCGATTCGAGCCCACCCAGCATCTCCATGGAAGAAAGCCCTGGTGATCTGCTTTTGTAAAGCTCACAGCCAAGAAAACCGTATGAAGCAGTTCTACTCTATAACACATGGGCTCGCTGTAGTCAGAATCTACTTGATGGCAACATTTTGGTTAGTGGTCCTATAGATGCAAAGTGGCATCTCTTTTTTTTTTTTTGGTAACAGCTTTATTGAGGTATAAATCACATACCATACAATTCACCCATTTAAAGTATACAATCCAATATTTTTTGTATATTCAAAGAGTTGTGCAACCATCACCACAATTTTTTTTTTAATTGTGCTTTAGGTGAAAGTTTACAGAGAAAATTAGTTTCTCATTAAACAATAAATTGTTTTGTGACATTGGTTGCCAACCCCACGATGTGTCAACAGTCTCACCTTCTCCACTCCGGCTTCCCTGTTTCCATCCTTCCAGTTTTCTTGTCCCTTCCTGCCTTCTCATCATTGCTTTTGGGCCGGCGTGCCCATTTAGTCTCATATACACGATTGAACTATGAAGCATGCGCGTTGCTCACGTGCGTTATTGTTTGCCCTATAGACCTGCCTGATTTTGGCTGAAGGGTGAACCTCGGGAGTGACTTCAGTACTGAATTAAAATAGTGTCGGGGGCCATAGTTTCGGGGTTTCTCCAGTCTCTGTCAGACCAGCAAGTCTGGTCCATTTTTTATGAATTTGAATTTTGTTCTACATTTTTCTCCCACTTTGTGCAGGATTCCCTATTGTAATCCCTGTCAGAGCAGTTGGTGGCAGTAGGCCATCTAGTTGTTCTGGGCTCAGTCTAGCAGAGGTTGTGGTAGTTGTGGTCCATTAGTCCTTTGGATTAATCTTTCCCTTGTGTCTTTGGTTTTCTTCCCTCTCCTTTGCTCCAGCCAGGATGGGACCAATAGATGTATCTTAGATGGCTGCTCGCAGGCTTTTAAGACCCAGACGCTACTCACCACAGTCGGATATAGATCCCCACAAACAATTTTAGAACATTTTCAGCACCCCCAAAAGAAATCTTTACCCTTTGGTAATCTCATTGTGGTTTTCATTTGAATGTCCCTAATGACTAACGATGTTGAATATATTTTCATGTGTTTATTGGTCATCTGTATATCTTCTTTGGAGAAATGTCTATTTAAATTCTTTGCCCATTTTCTAACTGGGTTTTTGCCTTTTTATTGTTGAGTTGTAAGAGTTCTTTATATATTCTGAATACGAGTCCCTTATCAGATAAATGATTCACAAAATCTCATCACATTCGGTGTAGGTTGTCTTTTCACTTTCTTCATTTGTGTCGTATGAAACACAAAAGTCTTTAATTTTAAAAAGTCCGATATGTGTATTTTTCTTTTCATCACTTGTGCTTCTGATGTCTAATCTAAGAAATGATTGCCTAATCTAAGGTCACAAAGATTTACTACTATGTTATCTTCTAAGAATCTTAGTTTTAGCTCTTATATTTAGGTCTATGATCCACTTATGTTGATTTTTAAAAAATATTTTATTGTGATTTTGGAGAAAATTTACATAGCAAATTAGGTTTTCGTCTAACAATTTCTATACATGTTATTCAGTGACATTGGTTACACTTTTCACAATGTGTCAGCATTCTCATAATTTCCATTCTGGTTGTTCTGTTTCCATTAATCTAGCTTCCTTGTCCCCCCTTACCGTCTCATCTTTGGCCTAGGGTAAATGTTGACCGTTAGGTCTCACTTAGATGATTGTTTAGAGGAGCACAGTGCTCATGGGTGATATTGTTTATTTTCTGAGCCACTCTGTCTTTTGGCTGATGGGTGACCACTGGGTGTGGTTTGAGTTCCAAGTTTAAAGGGTGTCCCAGGGCAATAGTCTCAGGAGCTCCTCTAATCTTTACCTGTCTAGAGTAATTTTTGTATATGGTGAGAGGTAGAGGTCCAAATTCATTCTTTTGCATGTGACTGTGCAGTTGCCCCAGCACTGTTTGTTTAAAAGACTATACTTTCCCTATTGAATGATCTTGGCACCCCGTCGAAAATCAATTGACTACAAATGGGAGAGTTTATTTCTCAGCACCTAATTCTAGTCCATTGATGTATATGTCTATCTTTATGCTATTACTACATTGTCTTGATTACTGTAGCTTTTTACTAGGCTTTGAAATTGGAAGTATGAGTCCTTCAACTTTGTTCTTTTTTTTAACAAGGTTATTTAGGCTCTTTTTGGGTCCCTTGTATTTCTAGACAAACATTAGGATCAGCTTATCAATTTCTGCAATATAGGCAGCTGGGATTTTGATAGGGATTGCATGGAAACTGTAGATCAGTTTGGGAAATATTGCCATCTTAACAATATTAAGTCTTCTTGATCCATGAGCATGGGGTGTCTTTCCATTTATTTAGGTTTTCTTTTATTTTTTTCAGTGATGCTTTATCGTTTTGGTTATGTTGTAAGCTGAATTGTTTTTTAATTTCATTTTCAGATTATTCACTGCTAGTGTATAGAAATGCAATTGATTTTTACATATTGATCCTATATCCTGCAACCTTGCTGAACTTGTTTATTAGTTCTAACACTTTTTTAGTGGATTACTTAAGATTTTCTCTACATAAGATTGGATCATTTTATCTGCAAATAGAGATAGTTTTCTTTCCTTTTTTCCTATCCGAAAGCCTTTTATTTCTTTTTTCTAGCCTAAATGCCCTGGCGAAAACCTCCAGTACAATGTTTAATAGAAATAGCAAAAGTAGACGTCCTTGGCTTGTTCCTGATTTTAAAGGAAAAGCATTTGATCTTTCACCATTAAGTATGTTAGCTGTGCATTATATTAATATTTTAATGAACCACTTTTGAGCTACTAATTCTTCTTTTTGTGTTTTCAGAATTTTGGAAATATGATGCACTGTGATAGTGACCGTGAAAATGCAAATTTAATAATTGCTCAATCACAGTTCTTAGTTGCAAAGAACAGAAACTAACTCCAGCTGATTTAAGCACAAAAGAGGTAGCACTGTGAAGGATGGAGAAACAGGCTCTGAAAATGGTCAGAACAAGGATGTCCCAACAGCAACCAGGACTACAGTCTAACTATTGCCATAAATCAGGCAAGGAAGGCACTGCCTGTGCCTCTGCTTAAATCGGGTTCTACAGCTTGGACATGGTCTCTGGCAGCATTAGACACTGCCCCACTGCTGAAACGGTTGTCCCTAGAAATTGATGTTTCTGTGTCATTGCTGTCACTAGGCATCAGAATGAACCCCTGATTCTTGGTGTCATTGTCCTCAGTTCAAAGTTGGGGAGGGAGGTTACATCTGATTTTCTCTGCTTAGGTCATTTGCCTGAATCCTTAGCTTCTGGAGGGACTCTGAGAAGCAAGTGTCTAGCTCTTCTTCCCTACAAAACTCTTAAGCTGGGAAATCCTTAGGAAGGGGCAGATGTTAGACTTCTCAGGGGGAAAAAAAAACAACTAATGTACCACCACGAAAATGACCTGAAATACATAAGCCCAAGGCAAATGCAGCCTGTTAACTGAATGTTTGCTGAAACAAATTCAACGCAGCCCTTGTAGGGCTTGTACATCTTTTATGAACGTAATGGTTGTCAAGAGGAAAATTGTATGTATGTGCAAATCATAATTCATCTTGCATTTCAAGTTTATGAAATCTATTTGAACAAAATTGTTTTTCCCCTAAAATTGATAAACTATCTACAGACCACTTGGCAGATTGTGGGGAACCACCCTTTTGAAGAGTGCTGGTTAACAAATCCAATGAAAAAAACTCGCAAAAGAGATTGAATCAATAATCTGCCTCTTCCACTAACTCCACTGATAAAAGTGAAAATCTGGAAGCTTTATCTGTGTAATGATTAACAGACCTTACACATTATCACTATTCAAAGCTATTACCCTACCCCCCAGCCCACCTACCTGATTTCCAATTTAATAAATCAACTATAGTTGTCTGGCCTCTACAGTCTAGGGCAAGTTTCCAGAACTGATATTCCTGGGTCAAAAGGTATGTAAGACTTTTTTCTACATATTGTCAAATTGTTGGAACTATTTGTACTCTGACCCACACCTGTAAAACAATCAGCACCAGTGACAGCCAAGCAGAGAAACAGAACTTTGACATTATCAAAGTGAAATTCGTAGAGCATGGGATGTACATACGCTCCCACACAAGATCTATATGCATGCACGTATGTACACGTACACCCTCCTTCCTTCCAAGGGCATTCAGTTCTTCCCTGCTTTATAGGGTATAGCCATCTTCCACTGAGCTGCTCCCTGGCCACCTTGCAAATGTACCTCCACCCTTGTCTTTCTTACCTGTTGACACTTTCCAGTGATGAGGAGGCATACAGCTTCATCATTAAGAGCCCACCTTTGGAATAAACTGGGGCAGCTCAAGAATGCAGCAATCTGGCTGGAAGGAGGTCTTATGTGGAAGTTGTGTTTATAGAGCTAACACACTGTTTTTCCTTAGTTCATAAATTTATTTGGGGTGCCTTTGGAAGTTGGAGCCCTGGTGGTGCAGTGGTTAAGAGCTCGGCTGCTAACCAAAAGTTTGGCAGTTCGAATCCACCAGCTGCTCCTTGGAAACCCTGTGGGGCAGTTCTACCTTGTCCTATAGGGTCCTACTATGTGTGGGAATCGACTCGACGGCAATGGGTTTGGGTTTTTTGGAAGTTAACAGGCTGGCGACTATAGCCCTCCTCTACACTAAGCCACACTTTAGCATGCATAATTCAGACATGCCTGGGTTCAAATCCTGGCTGAGCCACTTTATTTATCTACTTGAGGTTAGAAAAATTATTTAAATGTTCTAAGCCTCAGTTTGTCTAGAAAATGGAGACATAGAAGTACGTTCTTTACAGGGTCATTGTGACGGTTAAAGAAATAATGAACATAAGGTGAATAACATAACATAAGGTGCCTGGCACACAGTAAGCATTGATAATTCATTGCTATTGCTCATATTCCTCCTTCAGCCCATTTCTTGGCTACCATGTCCTTTTCCTTGGAATCTACCACAGTCTCTGTTTTTCACTCTTAGCTCTTGAGACATCTCTGGTTCCCAGTCTTCTTTCATGTTTCAGCCCCCAACCAGTGCCAGAGTTTCTGAACTTGAGTATTTGATGCACTCAGACACAGTACTCCCTTATGTTGAACTTGGTATTGGGCTTGTAGTCCTGGTCATGCTGTTGACTGATAATGAGGGTTTCCTGGCAGGAGAGTGATAGGATCAGAGTGATGCTTTAACAGTGGTCTTCATGGGGGAGAGGGGCTGTGTTCATTCCTGGGAGTGCATTAGATGTCCTGAGGTAGAGAAAAAAATATTAGAACTTATATTTATTTTATTGAAAATAGTTAAGCCTTGTTGCTGGGCGCTGTCGAATCGATCCAGCATATTGACGCCATGTGACAGAGTAGAACCACCCCATAGGGTTTTCTTGGCTGGGTGGGTTTGAACCACCAAGCTTATGGTTATCAGCCAAGCTGCTTAACCATTGTGCTACCAGAACTCCTAATTAAGCTTTATTGGTATCTAATATATGGACTGATGGCGGCAGCCACACTTGTCTGTACCTGAGTCAAGCGTTTCATTAATGGTAGATGAGATCTCCTGAGAGGAATTTGTGTAATGCAGAATGTCATTGTTAAGGCTATTTTAATAAAAACAAGACCTTTAAATAGTAGAATCTTTACAATACTGTGCAATGCGATGGGAAATAAGCATAAAAATCAATTGTATCAAACCGAAGTTAACAGGTCATTTGGGGCAAATGACTTAAAAGAATTGTCGATTGAAAGATGAATCACATAGTGTTCTTTTACAAAAAAGACTAGTGTTCCAAATTTCTGACCTTTGCTGTTCTAACAAGTAACTGTCAATACTGTGCTACCTGTTGTCGTTGTGTGCCTTCGAGTTTATTCGGACTCATACCTAGCAGGTATTAAATTAATGAACAAACATACTTAATCTATACCTTTAAGGAAAAAGTGGTGTTTAACAGTGAGTGAAAAAGTAAGTAGTTTTGCAAGGAAACTGTTGCTATTGAGAAAGAATTTTGAAAATGGATGCTCAGAAATGTTTCCATTGTTATTTTATCCCTGAAAATTATATAACTGTATCATTACCTATGAAGCATTCATATCTGCATGCTTAAAAACTTGGAAACAGAGTCTTTTAACCCCTTAATCAATCTTCCAAACATAGATTTACAATATCTTTCAGTTATCTTCAAGAATAACTGTTTGTTATCAGTAAATTTATTGGCTGAATTTCAATAAAACCTTTGCATAATTGGTGGATGAAAATGAATATTAGGACTTAGTAATGCACTTTTGGTGCCTTGGGTACTATGTACTTTTGTGAATATGTTTTTCAGCTATGATAGCAATTGAAATCTATTTCTAAAATAAACTGAAGTTAGAGATATACTTTTGAATCACTCTAACACAAATGGTTAAACCAAGATTTTAAAAAGACAATGAAATTTCGTCAGTTATAGGGAGAGAAATAAAAATAAAAATTTAAATGAAAGATATTCATTTACTCTCTATCTCCTTTTAATTTCTGTTTTTGAGTACATTTTACAACATACATATATGTTTAGTGTTATGGATTGAATGGCGCCCCCCAAAAATGTGTGTCAACTTGGCTAGGCCATGATTCCCAGTATTATGGGATTGTCCACCATTTTGTCATCTGGTGTCATTTTCCTCTGTGTTGTAAACCCTACTTCTATGTTGTTAATGAGGCAGGATTAGAGGCGGTTATGTTAGTGAAGCAGGACTCAATTTACAAGATTAGGTTGTGTCTTAAATCAATCTCTTTTGAGATCTAAAAGAGAGAAGCGAGCAGAGAGACATGAGGACCTCACACGACAAAGAAACAAGAGCCAGGAGAAGAGCGCATCCTTTGGATCCGGGATCCCTGCGCTGAGAAGCTCCTCCAGTGGGGAAGATTGAAGACAGAGCTGATAGAGAGAGAAAGTCCTCCTCTGGAGTTGGCACCCTGAATTCAGACTTCTAGCCTCATAGACTGTGAAAGAATAAACTTCTCTTTGTTAAAGCCATCCACATCCATATTTCTGTTATGGCAGCACTAGATAACTAAGACATTTAGTCATATGTGTACATTGTTTAGAAATAAATATATATACACTAAGGATTCATAGGCAAGCATTTTTATTGATGGGGTGTGCTATCAAAAGGTTTTGAAGAATAAGTCTGCTTTAGAAAAATAAGTCTGGGTCTGTGTATGAGGTAAAAGAAGAAAGAGGGCAGAAAGAAAAGAATAGGAGACCAGTCAGGCATTTCTGCAATGCAATATTCCAGGCCAGTAGTAACAAGAGGCTGAATTAGGGTGGTGAGATTTTGAATGGAAAGGATCAGATTCAAGAGAAAGAGGTAATGAGAAGACAGAAGCAATGCTCTTTGACAACTAAAGGTGTGTAGGAAGCAAGGGAGAGGGAGATGTCAACAATTCCAAAATTTCAAACTTGAATAATTAGAAAGAAGATGATTTTTATTACTGAACTGAGAGGGAAAAAAGTCATTAGGAGATAAAACATTGGATTTCTCTTTAAATATGTTGAATCTTGAGTGCCTTTTGAGATGTTAAATGATAGGATCTAAGGAGCAGTTGAAAACAGGAGGCTGGGTGACAGTGACTAAAAATTACTTTTTGGAGAACTTGTACAGTCTGCATGTTGTATGATTCTTACATACATTACTGTAAAGGTAACATGCATACATGCAAACCAACAGATTTGACTTCTTAAAATATGAATACCCTTTGGAGGAATACAGATCTCTTCTTTTCCCCTCAGAACTTCCCACTGTAGCATAACTGTAATAGCATCTGATGGGTGAAAGAATAGAGTGGATTAAAGTATAGGCACTGCCTCAGGCTGGTTCAGTATCAAAACTGACTCTACCATTTAATAGTAATTCAACTCTGGAGATTTATTTAACCCTTCTAAGGCTTAGTCCCCTTGTTATGGTTTGAGTTGTGTCCCCCAAAAAGATATGTTGAAGTGCTAACCCCTGGTACCTGTCAACATGACCTTGTTTGGAAATAGGGTTTTTGAAGATGTTATCAGTTAAGTTAGAGGTCATCCTGGAGTAGGATGTGTCCTAATCCAATCTGAACGGTGTCCTATAAAAGGAGAGAAGAGACCAGAGACACAGACAGAGGAAAGACAGCTATGTGATGACAGAGTTATGTGGCAGCTGCAAGCCAAGGAATGCCTGGGGCTACCAGAAGCTGGGAGAGACAAGAAACAGTCTTCCCCTAGAGTCTTTGGAGAGAATATGGCCCTGCCGATCCCCTGTATTCAAATTACTAGACTCCGGAACTGTGAGACAAGAAATTTTTGTTCTTATAAGCCATCCAGTTTGTGGTATTTCATTATGGCAGTCCTAGGCAACTAATGTTGTTGTTGTTAGGTGCTGTCGAGTTGATTTCGACTCGTAGCGACTCGTGTGACAGAGTAGAACTGTCTGGTAGGGTTTTCTAGGCTGTAATCTTTCTGGGAGCAGATCACCAAGTCTTCACCCCATGGAGCTGTTGGTTGGGTTCCAACTGCAAACCTTTCAGTTAGTAGCCGAGTGCTTTACTGTTCCACCACCAGGGCTCCTTAGGAAATTAATACACATCTCATTATTAAATGATGGCATAATAATATTACTCATTTTATAGGTTGTTGTGAGAATTAAATGAGGTAACATGTGTAGAGTTCATCTCCATGCCTTGCACAGTTAAGCATTAAATAAAGGTTAGTTCTAATTATTGTCTGGTCACCATAGTTCTTGTAAAGCAAATCGGCTACTGTGTTGTCTTTCATTTCAGCCTACTAAATCATATTCAATACACACACACACACAAATAAAAGTCATTCACAAAGATTTTAATACTGGAGATTTGAATTAAGAAAGAACATGAAAATTCCCATATTGGGATTATAACTATAATAATAATTATTATCCTCTCATCTGTATAGAATTTTTTAGTCACAGAAATGATATCATTGAGAAAAGACAATAAAGATCCATCATACATATACTTGGTGCCCCTGAGGTAGAGAACAGAACAAGTGGAGCATGGAAATTTTCAAAGGGACAAGTACTTGCCTGAAGTCAAGAACAGAATCTACAAACTCAAAGGACACACCATATATAGGAAAAATTGGAGGGCTGCTTGGTGCAAGGTGGTGGAGCCTGTGTAGGGTGAGAAGGGGGTCCGTGCAGGATGGAGGTGGTAGTGACGGCCCAGTGCAGGGTGTCAGACTCTGAGCCAGATAAGGAAGGTGTCCATGAAAGGGGATGAGCTGGAGAGGGTGTCAGAGCCCAAGCAGGATAAAGCAGGCATTCACATGGGAGCATAGTGACTAAGAGCTTGAGCAAGGTGAAGTGAAAATCCCCACCGAGGGACACAAGAGATTTTTGTACTTTTTGTGATTTTTCTGAGTGAGTGTGATTGGTTTTTAAAATATATGCCTTAACATTTCAGATTATTTTTTCTAATATTACAGATAATTACCTGGGGAAAATGACATTGAAATATATTTAAGGTATTACTTGATGTATATGTATATAAATTGTGGGAGTATCATATTAATCATATGACACAGATTCCTTTTAACTGGGTCTTGATATTCTAATACATAAATATTTTTGGATGTATCATTAAGGAACTTTGTCATGCTAATTTTTTTCTTTCTTTTTTTTATGTTTTATTTATGTTGTTGTTGAAAATATGCACAGCAGAACAAACACCAATTCAACAATTTCTATGTGTACAATTCAGTGATACTGATTATATTCTTCGAGTTGTGCACCATTCTCACCGTCCTTTTCTGAATTGTTCATTCCCCATTAACTTAAACTCATTGCCCCCTAAGCTTTCTATCTAATCTTTTGAGTTGCTGTTGTCAATTTGATCCCATATAGATAGATCTTTAAAAGAGCACATGTTCGAGGCAGACATTCTTTACTAATTAAGCCAAACTATTGTTTGGTTTTAAGAATATTTCAGGGGATATTTTTGGTTTAAGGTTTAAAGCTTATCTTAGGGCAATAGTTTCAGGGGTTCATCCAGCCTCCATGGCTCCAGAAAGTATGAGATTCCTTGAAAATCTGAAATTCTGTTCTGCATTTCCACCCTTTTAATCAGGATTCTTCTACAGAATTTTTGATCAAAATGTTTAGTTATGGTAGCTGGGCACCATTCAGTTCTCATGGCAAAGGAGGTAGTTGTTCACAGAGGCAATTAGCCACACATGCTATTTCTTCCTCCTATTCCTGACTCTCCTTTTTTCTCTGTTGCTCCAGGCCAATAGAGACCAATTGTTGTACCTTGGATGGCTGCTTGCAAGCTTTTAAGACCTCAGGCACTAAGCAATGAACTAGGAGGTAGAACAGAAGCACTAGACATGATATTAAGCTAATTAACTGGGATGTCCGATAAAGCCATGACCCTAAACCTCCTAAACCTAAACCAAATCCCATGAGGTGTTTGGTTGTATGTGAGTCATGCTAATTTAATGAAGCATTTTAGTGCTACTTCGACAATATGTAGTGGTCGATTACATGTGGAGTCTCTGAGTGGTGCAAACAGTTAACATACTCTTCTGCTTCCTGAAAGGTTGGAGGTTTGAGTCCACCCAGAGGCATCTTGGAAGAAAGGGTCTGGTGATCTACTTCTGAAAAATAAGCCCTTGAAAAATATACAGCACAGTTCTACTCTAACACACGTGGGGTCACCATGAGTCAGGATCGACTTGATGGCACTGATTGGTGGTTGGACTCTAACTCCAATCTTTTGGTTAGCAGCCGAGTGCATTAACCATTTGCACCACCCAGAAATCCTGACAACTCCTAAACCACCTCAATCTGCCCATTAACCTCTTTCATTACCACTGCCTAAGCAGCCACATGAAGCTTAGCCATGGTTCAGGCTCTCAAGAAATTTCTGGGACTCTACTGCAAAGGTTGAACCTTAGAACCAACCATGAATTTCTTTGTGGTTTCATACTTGTTACATTTTCTTCTCATGTTGCCGCAACCCACACAGACTCAGCCTGTCTGGCTGTAGCAAGCTTGGGTTGCTTCACTTCCTGCCTTCTGGGAAGCCATAGCTTCAAGAGCTGCTGCTGGTGAGCCGGCACCCCATGAAAGGCACACACATTAAAACACAGGTGCAGGAGAGCCATAGGTGCGCTACTGGATGTTGTCAGGGAGAGGAGAACATTATGGTTACCCAGCCCTCTGTGGAGAGGCCTCTCTGGTCTTCAGTCCTCTAATAACTGTCTATGGGACATCTTTGCATGATATTCTTGTATAAGCAAATGAAAGCACCCTTCCAGGATACAAGAACTGTCATATTGGGTCAGAATTATGGTTGAGTGGACTCAGGGTTTTTGTCATTGGCAGTGTCATCAACCCACACTTTGCGGCTGTCTGCTGGTAGTGGTTCCAAACTCTGATCTCCAAACTGGTGCGGATACAGGAATAAGTTTTAAAATTATTATTATTCATCTGTGCTGAAATAAAAAGAGTAAGAATAATGCGGGAGAACATACCCAAATGTAATTTTGGGGGGAGGAAGAAAACCTGCCTTTTATCCTGAGACTATGTCCTTCTTACATTTTTAATTTTAAAAAATCCTTCCTCTTATGAAACAAAAGTGATTAAAAAAAAAAAAAAGTTGCCGTCGAGTCGATTCCGACTCATAGTGACCCCATAGGACAGAGTAGAACGGCCCCATAAGGTTTCCAAGGAGCACCCAATGGATCCAAACTGCTGACCTTTTGGTTAGCAGCCAAAGCTCTTAACCACTACGCCACCAGGGTTGCCACACAAGTGATAGTGCAATGCAATTTGTTGTCTTTCAGGGTATTTACTTGAAAAGGTAGGCAATTTTCTGTCAATCTCTGTGCAATCTTTCTTTCAATACTCTTTTTTTAAAATTAAAGTATAATGGACATCCAATAAAATGCACAGATTTTAAGTGAACCTTTTAATGAGTTTTGGCAAATATATTGATCAATGTAACTACCACTCTAATCAAAACATAGAATATTTCTTTTACCCCAGAAGGTTTCCTTGTGCCCCCTTTCAGTCAATCTCTCCTCCCAAACAACCACTGTTCTGATTGTTACCACCATAGATCAATTATGGCTGTTCTGGAACTTAATATAAATGGAATTCTACAGTATGTAACTCCTTTGTGTCTGGCTTCTCTTACTCAACGTAGTATTTTTGGGATTCAGCTCTGGTGCTGTAATTCATTCATTTTTATTGTTAAATGTTATTCCATTGTATTAATATACCGCAATTTGTTTTTCCATTCTCATTTGGGTTGCTTCCAGCTTTTGGCTATTATAAATAAAGCTGCTATGAACATTCTTGTATATCTTTTCGTGGACATATATTTTCATTTCTCTTGGATAAATGTCTAGGAGTGGGATTCTTCTCATAAAAGAGGTATATATGTTACTTTATTAGAAACTGCCAGAGAGTGTTCCATCTTATTTTGCCATTTCATACCCCTACCAGCAATGTATGAGAGTTCCAGTTTTTCCACATTCTCACCAACATCGGATATTGTCAGTTTTTAAAATTGTAACCATCCTAGTAGGTGTGTGGTGGCAACTGTGCAACTTTTATTAAATTACACCCCTCAGGCAATTAATTTCAGGGAATGTCGTGAGATGGCTTTGCTAGGATAGACAGGACTCAGGATAAAAGTTAAAGAAGCACAACTGAAACTAGTTTAAGTAGAAAAATAATTTATTGTTTCCTGCAACTAAACCATGAAGGGCTGCCCTAAGGAGTGACGGGAATTACCTTCAGATCGCTCTCCCTATATTTTCTCTTCTCTCTGTCTCTCTCTGCAAGTTGGCTTCATTCTCACAATTCATTTGTCCCCGCTAAACTGGAACTTTGTCTTCAGGGGAGTCGGGGCTTTCATTCACACAATCTTCCAAATGAACAAAGAAGAAAGTGCCTTCCCACCAGTTCCAGTTACAGAGCTCTGACTATTCTGGCTTGGGACATGTGCCATCTTGGAACCAACCACTATAGCTGGGAAAATGGAGACCAGCCTGGGTTGTGTACCTGTCCTGTGGCCAGAGAATGGAGAAACTGTAATTGGGTAGAACCATGTTTGTAATGGGGAAGGGGAAGTTCCCAAAGAAGTAGCGTACTCTTTGAGACAGGTAAAACGATAAATGTCTACATCATCCAGGGATTTAGCCAGACATTTCTAACTTCACTTAACTCATTGTAGATCTCTCATCTATGGGCTTATCTGAACCATCCATGGATCCTTTCTATTTAGATTTTGGTCTGTTTGACCTCTCAGGCTAAGTTAAGAACTGGGAGGGGGTACCATTTAAGCAACATTCTGTTGGACCCAGCAGCCGAAATTCCATCTAGATGTCCTAGCAGACCTACCCCACCTTGCTAACCTGATGACATGCTCTCTTTCCATATTCTCCTTTGGCTACTTAATCCTTGTCTTTGGAGCTCAATTGTACTCAGTAAATCATTGTCTTTTAACTTCTCTTTTATTGCCCAGCCTGTAACTTTGGAATCTTTCTGTATTTCTCTTCAATTCCCAGGCTCCAGGCCTACTTATTTTGGCTATTGGAAGCTGTCTCAAGAACTTTCTTTTCCGCTTTGGCCTTGACCCATTCCTGTACTTCTTTTCTAGATTTTCTCTGGACCAGTCATCTACCAAGTCCTGCCTGGTTTAACAGTATCCCCAGGACTCCACTGGTACCTGAGTTCAGTTTCAAGAAGCGACCTCTAAAATTTGGAAATGGACAGTGGTGATGGCTGCATCACATAGTGAACATAATTAATGTACTAAATTGTACACGCAAAAATGATTGAATTGGCAAATGTTTTGTTATATACATTTTACCACAATAAAAAAAAGAAGTGATCTCTAATTCTAATGTTCAGAGATACAGTAAACAAGGCTAAATCTGTTGAAGCCATAGCTTTACTATTTGGGTAATATTACCTCCCAACTTCTATGTTTCTAGATAGTCTTAAAAGTATGGAATTATTTAATTCATCCTAAAATGGAAACCATTCTGTCCCTCCAATATTTTGGTGCTCTTCTTAAAATCTTCTCCAGATCTTCAAGCACAGCTATTAAAAGTACATTCAGCCTCCTGATATGAAAGCCTAATAATTTTGTGGGATTTCAAAAAATATCTTATTATGTTTTAGGTGAAAGTTTATACAGCAAATTAGTTTCTCATTCAACAAATTGTACACAAAGTGTTCCATGACATTGGTTGCAATCCCCACACTTTGTCAACACTCTCCCCATTTCTACCCTGGGTTCCCTGTTTTCCTTCGTCTTGTTTTCCTACCCCTTACCACCTTCTCATCTTTACTTTGGGGCAAATGTTGCCTTTTTGGTAGTGTATAATTGTTTGTTTTATGGAGCACGTTCTTTTTAAGTGTTATTGTTTATTTTATAGGCCTGTCTATCGCTTGGCTGGAAAGTCATTTCTGGGAATAGTTGCAGTTCCAAGTCAGAGGTGTGACTTAGGACCGTAGTCTCAGGGGTTTCTCCAGGCTTTCCCAGGCCAATAAGTCTGGTCTTTCTTCTGAATTTGATTTCATGGTCTACATTTTTCTTCCGCTCTGTCCAAGACTCTCTATTGTGATCCAATCAGAACAGTTGGTAGGGGTAGCTGGGTACCATCTAGTTCTTCTGGCCTTGAAGTCATGTAGGCTGTGGTGCATGTGGTCCATTAGTCCCTTGGACTAATTGCTCCCTTGAGTCTTTAGTTTTCTTCGCTCTCCTTTACTCTGTACGGGAAGAAACCACTAGTTGTATCTTAGATGGCCGTTTGCAAACTTGTAAGACCCAAGATGCTACTCCCCAAAGTAAGATGTAGAACATTATTTTTGTGCACTATGTTATGCCACCACAACTTGTCTGTCAGTTTGATGTACGGTTGTGGCTTGCATGTTGCTATGATGCTGGAAGCTATGCCACCAGTATTTCAAATACCAGCAGGATCACCCATGGTGGACAGGTTTCGGTGGAGCTCCCAGACTAAGACAGACTAGGAAGAAGGACCTGGCAGTCTAGTTCTTAAAAAATTGGCCAGTGAAAACCTTATGAATAGCAGTGGAACATTGTCTGATTAGTGCCAGAAGATGAGTCCCTTGGGTTGAAAGTAGCTCAAAATAAGACCGGGGAAGAGCTGCCTCCTCAAAGTAGAGTCAACCTTAATGATGTGGATGGAGTCAAGCTTTCAGGACATTCGCTTGCTGATGTGGCATGACTCAAAATGAGAAGAAACAGCTGCAAACATTAATAATTAGAACATGGAATGTACGAAGTATGAATTTAAGAAAACTGGAAGTCATCAACAGTAAAATGGAACACATAAAGATCATATCCTAGGCATTAGTGAGCTGAAATGGACTGATATTGGCCACTTTGAATTGGGCAATCATATGGTCTACTATGCCGAGAATGACAAATTGAAGTGGAATGGCATCACATTCATCGTCAAAAAGAACATTTCAAGATCTATCCTGAAGGACAGTGCTGTCAGCAATAGGATAATATCCATACGCCTGCCAGGAAAAACAGTTAATCTGACTATTCAAGTTTATGAAACAACCACTAAGGACAAAGATGAAGAAATTGAAGATTTTTACCAACTTCTGCAGGCTGAAACTGATCAAACATACAACCAAGATGCATTGATAATTACTGGTGATTGGAATGGGAAAGTTGGAAACAAAGAAAAAGGATTGGTCGTTGGAAAATATGGCCTTGGTGATAGAAACGATGCTGGCAATCGCATGATGGAATTTTGCAAGACGAACGACTTCTTCATTGCAAATACCTTTTTACAACAACGTAAACAGTGGCGATACACATGGACCTCGCCAGACGGAACACACAGGAATCAAATCAACTACATCTGTGGAAAGAGACAATGGAGAAGCTCCATATCATCTGTCAGAGCAAGGCCAGGAGCCAACTGAGAAACAGACCATCAGTTGCTCATATGCAAGTTCAAGTTGAAGCTGAAGAAAATTAGAGCAAGTCCATGAGAGCTAAAATACGACCTTGAATATATCCCACCTGAATTTAGAGACATCTCAAGAACAGATTTGATGCACTGAACACTAATGACCAAAGACCACACGAGCTGTGAGATGACATTAAGGACATCATACATGAAAAAAGCAAAAGGTCATTAAAAAGACAGGAAAGAAAAAAAAAGACCAAAATGGATGTCAGAAGAGACTCTCAAACTTGCTTTTAAGCATAGAGGAGCTAAAGCGAATGGAAGAAATAATAAAGTAAAAGAGCTAAACAGAAGATTTCAAAGGGTGGCTTGAGAAGACGAAGTAAAATTTTATAATGAAATGTACAAAGACCTGGAGTTAGAAAACCAAAAGGGAAGAACACGCTTGGCATTTCTCAAGCTGAAAGAACTGAAGAAAAAAATGTAAGCCTCAAGTTGCAATATTGAATGATTCTACAAGGAAAATACTGGATGCAGGAAGCATCAAAAGAAGATGGAAGGAATATACAGAGTCATTGTACTAAAAAGAATTGGTTGATGTTCAGCCATTTCAGGAGGTAGCATATGATTAAGAACTAACGGTACTGAAAGAAGAAGCCCAAGATGCACTGAAGGCACTGACAGAAAACAAGATTCCAGGAATAGACGGAATACCAACTGAGATGTTTTAACAAACAGATGCAGGGCTGGAGGTGCTCACTTGTCTATGCCAAGAAATTTGGAAGACAGCTACCTGGCCAACTGACAGGAAGAGATCCATATCTGTGCCCATTCCAAAGAAAGGTGATCTGACACAACGCAGAAATTATCGAACAGTATCATTAATATCACATGCAAGTAAAAAAACTTTTTTTCTTCTACTTCAGGTGAAGGCTTACAGAACAAATAGTTTCTCATGAAACAGTAGTACACATATTGTTTTATGACATTGGTTAACAACCC
>NW_004443976.1:19594647-19598791 GCF_000243295.1 Trichechus manatus latirostris | reverse complement strand
CCTCGCTCTCCATTCTCTGTCAGTTTTCTCACTCCATTTGGTGCTTGGCTGAGTTCTTTATCTCTTCATTTGATGTTTTAGGGTTTCAGGATTGTTGTTTTCTCTGTTTGGCTTAGTTTTTTGGATCTTTGCTGTGGAGGGATGGCGTGGTTCTTCTGCCTAGAGTGCCATTTTGCCATAATTCCTGCAAGTAAAATTTTGCTAAAGATCATTCAAAAGTGGTTATCGCAATACATCAACAGGGAACTGCCAGAAATTCAAGCTGAATTCAGAAGAGGACGTAGAACAAGGGATATCATTGCTGATGTCAGATGGATCTTGGCTGAAAACAGAGAATACCAGACAGATGTTTATCTGTGTTTTATTGACTTTTCAAAGGCATTCGACTATGTGGATCATGACAAATTATGGATAACATTGCGAAGAATGGGAATTCCAGAACACTTAACTGTGCTCATGTGGAACTTGTACATAGACCAAGAGACAGTCGTTCATACAGAACAAGAGGATACTACATGCTTTAAAGTCAGGAAAGGTGTGTGTCAAGGTTATATCCTTTCTCCATACTTATTCAATCTGTATCCTGAGCAAATAATCCGAGAAGCTGGACTATATGAAGAAGAATGGGGCATCAGGATTGGAGGAATACTCATTAACAACCTGCAACATGTAGATGACATAACCTTCTTGCTGAAAGTGAAGACAACTTGAAGCACTTACTGATGAAGATTAAAGACTACAGCCTTTAGTATGGATTATACCTCAACATAAAGAAAACAAAAATCCTCCCAACTGGATCAATAAGCAGCATCATGATAAATAGAGAAAATATTAAAGTTGTAAAGGATTTCATTTTACTTGCATCCACCATCAACACCCATGGAAGCAGCAGTCAAGAGGTCAAATGATTCACCCCAACAAGGCTAGCATTAATGAAAAAACAAAATAATAAATGCTGGAGAGTTTGTGGAGAGACTGGAACACTTATACACTGTTGGTGGGAATGTAAAATGGGACAATCACTTTGGAAATCGATTTGGTGCTTCCTTAAAAAGCTAGAAATAGAAGTACCATATGATCCAGCAATCCCGCTCCTTAGAATATATTCTAGAGAAATAAGAGCCATCACACAAAAAGATATATGCACATCCATGTTCATTGCAGCACTGTTCACAATAGTATAAAGATGGAAACAACCTAGATGCCCATCAACGGACGAATGGATAAACAATTTATGGTATATTCTCACAATGGAATACTATGCAATGATAAAGAACAACAATGAAGCCATGAAACATCTTATTAAATAGAGGAATCTGGAGGGCATTATGCTGAGTGAATTTAGTCAGTCACAGAAGGACAAATATCATATAAGATCACTATTATAAGAACTCAAGAAAAGGTTTAAACACAGAAGAAGACATTCTTTGATGGTTACGAGGGTGAGGAGGGAGGGAGAGTGTTATTCACTAACTAGAGAGTAGGCAAGAATTATCTTAGGTGAAGGGAAGGACAGCACACACTACAAGGGAAGTTAGCACAACTGGACTAAACCAAAGCTAAGAAGTTTCCTGAATACAGTCAAACACTTCAAGGGGCAGAGTAACAGGAGTGGGGGTCTGGGGACCATGCTTTCAGGGAACATCTAGGTCAAGTGGCATAACAAAGCTTATTAAGAAAATAGTCTGCATTCTACTTTAGTGAGTGGCGTCTGTGTTCTTAAAAGCTTGCAAACGTTGCTGAGCATTTTTGATAAAAGATTCCGTAACAAGATCATGATCCAAAGGAAAGAATGATGAGAGAATTGTATATAATTCTCCTGGAATCCAGATTTCTGGTTTTCATGGAGGTTGACGCAACCCACACGGCATATTTGCCTTTGGGTGTCCTCTTGAACCTTGAGCTTTGAGAAAAAAACTGGTTCCTGAAGCCACTTTGAGTCAAAAAATGGTCCAGATAAACCAGTAAGACCGTTTTGCTCTGGGTATTGTGCTTTTTTTTTTTTTTTTGAAGAATTCAGTCTGTTTTAAGAAACTAACTTCAAAGATCAGACAGAGTTATGTTTAGGGTAAATTAGTAATTAGTTTAATCACTCTTTGAGACAATGTCGTATGAAATACTCGTATAATGTTTGTAATCAAACTGTCACCCTCTTATGATGCAGAAAATTATGTATCTTAAAGAAACCAGGTTCTCAGAGGAGATCGACCTCATGACTCAGGCTCCATTTTGTCTTAGGTTCCGTTTCTGCTTCTGAAAAAGTGACTCATGACTGTTAATAGGTAAACCAACGAGGGGCAGCTTGCCCTTGGGAAGAACATTTAGTATGTTTTTAAACAGACTAACTGAAGACCTCCAACAGTAGAGGTCCATCCTGTATTATCTTGCTAATTATGAATTCTCTAATGGAAACTTTGTTGTCACATGTAAATTTTTCTATATTTTCTGTTTTCCCTAGACAAACTTTGTGTGCTCTTTATAGATATATATTTCTGTGTGATAGATCCAACTATACTAATTTAAATGATCCCTTTCCAACTGACAGTGAATTTAGGTGGGCAATCACTTATTTAGATTGCTGACGAATGTGTAGACAATGCACTCTGAGAACTTTAGAACTATCTTTAAGTATTCATAGTAATTATGCTAGTAAATACTGAAAAGGTAATGTTAAAATTGTAAAATGAAAGTCAGAAGAAAACCCATTGGTCCAACATTCAGGGTATGGTTGGTAGCTTTAATTCCTACTTATGGTATATCTGAATTGGAGAAATCTTTAAGAAAATTTGTCAGTCACTATGGGACAAATAACAGATGAGATGGAAGCACAACAGTGAACTCTGATCTCATAAGGCTAGGTGACATGAGTTAACAAAATAGCCTCAGATTTTTTTTTATTAGTGTAGTCTGTGCTGTAGCAAATACCTCTTGTTGCATTTGGATAAATAACACAGGAGAAGTAGAACAGGACATACATAGAATTAGACAGCAAGCTACTTGGTTACACACTATAACACTCTTACAAACACCAGATTTGTTTGGTTGGTTACCATCAGGAATAAGTACATGGGCTAGATCACTACTGCAAGGGATACTAATATTCTTGGTCTGCATCCTGACAGTGCTAGGTATAATAAGATCTATCCTCTATTGTCTTACACACTTAAAAGACAAAGCAGGTCTCGGGCTAAAATGTTGATGTACATTGTATCTGCTCACTCCAGCAAAGTGAATGATGAGACCATCGCTCTTACCTACGATCCTGGTGAAGAACCAGATGGTATCCGGTGGAAAACCAGCACCGTGAGTTTAAAGAGCCTGCAATGGCTGCCATCTAGGAGCTCGACTAAGTCCAGGTATTGATCATCGATGTGTTATCTCCAATCTCTGATCAAAAGGAGGGACTGATTTAGGAAATAATATTGGAGTTATTATTCCCTCTCCTTGAGCATGGAGAATTGTGACCCACCTGGGGCTGGGCCCTCACAGACTCACAGAGACACATCAACTAGGCCCTGAGATAGACAATAGATGGGACAATCTCAGAAATTATCTTAAGGAAGTTTTCACAAAAAGGCAATCAACCAGAACACAAAAGACTTTCCACTCTTATCTTTTTCTATTAGCATTTAGTGAATTCAAATTTGTTGGACCAATGAAGACTCTCCTGACTCGTTACTGAAACCTGTACCAATGATTGTTTAAGAAAGACAATTCAAAATGTAGGATCACAGTTTCTAGCCAATCTGAAAAAGCTAAGCTTTCAACAGTTTCGCCCATTTGTAATGTTAGTATATACTGGTGACTCTGTAACTGTTCTTTGGACTTGGGCAAACATGGCTGTGGCAGCATGCTTGTCCGTTTTCCCATTCTTGCCTATTCTGTAATATTCTTTGGACCTGGATAGACACGGCTGTAGCAGCATGCTTGTCCGTTTTCCCACTTTTGTCTGTTCTGTGATTGTGATATTTCCTTGGATTTGGGCAGACATTCTAGCTCTGGCAGCGTGCTTGTTAGCTTCCCACTTTTGTCATTTTTGAACATATGCTGAGTAAAACTTGCTTTTTGCTTCAAAAAAAAAAAAAAAAAAAAAAGCTTGCAAACGGCCATCTAAGATGCATCAATTGGTCCCAACCACCTGGAG
>NW_004443976.1:19575612-19594124 GCF_000243295.1 Trichechus manatus latirostris | reverse complement strand
GGAAAGGAGAAGTGTGCTGTCACAATATAGGGAGAGCAGTTAGGGTCACATAACAATGTATGTATAAATTTTTGTGTAAGAGACTAACTTGAAATGTAAACTTTCACTTAAACTACAACAACAAACAAACAAAAAAAAAGAAGTCAAATGATGTGTTATTGCATTGAGCAAATCTGCTGCAAGATTTCTTTAAAGAGTTAGAAAGCAAAGATGTCACTTTGAGGACTAAGGTGCTCCCGACCCAAACAATGGTATTTTCAATCACCTCATATGCATGCAAAAGCTGGACAATGACTAAGGAAGACCAAAGAAGAATTGACGTCTTTGAATTCGGGTGTTGGTGAAGAATGTTGAATATACCATGAACTTCCAGAAGAATGAACGAACAAATCTGTCTTGCAAGAAGTACAGCCAGAATGCTTCTTAGAAGCAAGGATGGAGAGACTTCATCTCACACACTTTGGGCATGTTATTAGGAGGGACCAGTCTCTGGAGAAAGACATCATTCTTGGTAAAGTAAAAGGTCAGCGAGAAAGAGGAAGACCCTCAACCAGATGGCTGCAACAATGGGCTCAAGCATAACAACGATTATGAGGATGGCGCAGGACCAGACAGTGTTTTATTCGGTTGTACATAGCTTTGCTATGAGTCAAAACCAACTCGATGGCACCTAACAACATATTATGCTGATTGGTGTAGATGACCCCTGAGTCTATGGTCCTTAGCCTTCAAGCCTAGTATCTTCGTCCTGGGAGGTATTTGGTTGTGCATAAGATGTTTCCATGACTGTGCCCCTTGTGTGTTCTACTGTCTATATTAATATACTTGTAACATATACAAATATGTTTGTAGAGATATCCACACCCTAACCTATATCTGCAGATGAGTGCACTTCCTTACACCCTCCCATGCCTCTTTAGCATACCTATTTACCTGTATATCCCTTCACAAAATATTGTTTGTTAATACTGTTGTTTCAGGATTGTCTATGTTATAGTAAGTGCCGTAGTTGCCCTTTGTTCTTGTGTTCCTTTCAGTGTCTTCCTTTGCCTTTGTCATGTTGTGCTGACTTCCCCCATATAGTACGTTGCCTTTCCCTTCACCAGTATTACAACGTGTCTTCTCTCTATTCAGTAATTTACTCTCCCTCTCCCTCCCTTCCCTTGTAACTGTCAAAGAGTTTTTTTCTGTGTGTAAACATTTTCTTGTTTTTTTATAATAGTGATCTCTTACAATATTTGTCCTTACTTCACTCAGCATAACGTCCTCCAGATTCAATGCTGTGAGATGTTTCGTGGATTCATCACTATTTTTTATCTTTGCGTAGTATTCCATTGTGTGTATGTACCACAGTTTGTTTATCCATCATCTGTTGATGGGCTCTTAGGTTGTTTCTAAATTTTGCTATTGTGTTATTGCTGCAAAGAACATGGGTGTTCATATGTCTATTGATATTACAGCTCTTATTTCTCTTGGGTCTATACCTAGGAGTGGCATTGCTGAATCATATGGTATTTCCATCTTTTTAAGGAGGTGCTATATTGTTTTCCATAGTGGTAGTACCATTTTACATTCCCACCAGCAGTGTATAAGAGTTCCAGTCTCTCCAAAACCTTGTCAGTATTTGTTGTTTTCTGTTTTTTTGATTAGTGTCATCGATGTTGTGGTGATATGGTATCTCGTTGTAGTTTTAATTTGCATCTCTCTAATGGCTAATGATCATGAGCATTTCTTCATGTGTTTGTTAGCCACCTGAGTGTCTTCTTTGGAGAAAGGTCTTTCATGTCCTTTGCCCATTTGTCAATTGGATTGTTTGTCTTTTTGTTGCTGAGGTGTTGAAGTTTTTTTATATATTTTAGAAATTAACCCTTTGTCGGATATGTTGTAGCTGAAAATTTTTTTCCAGTCCATAGGTTCTCTTTTTACTCTTTTGGAGAAGTTTTCTGATGAGCATAAAAACCAAAAAACCCAAACCCACTGCCGATTCCAGTCGATTAAATTTTATTCCAACTCATAGCAACCCTTTCCATGATCTTTATAGTTGTAGGTTTTATATTTAGGTCTTTGATCCATTTTGAGTTAGTTTTTGTGTATGGTGTAAGATAAGGGTCCTGTTTCATTTTTCTACAGCAGTATTTGTTGAAGAGACTGTCTGTTCCCCATTTAATGGACTTTGGTCCTTTGTCGAAGATTAGCTGTCCATAGGTGGATGGATTTACTTCTGGATTCTCCATTCTGTTCCATTGATCTATGTGTTTGTCATTGTACCACTACCAGGCTGTTTTTACTACCGTGGCCATGTAGTAGATTTTTAGGTCAGGAAATGTGAGGCCTCCTACTCTGTTCTTCTTCTTCAATAATGCTTTATTGTTATAGATTGAATTGTGTCCCCCCAGAATATCTCTCTGCTAGGAGCAGACTGTGTCTTTGGACCTGAGGTTCCTGTGCTGAGATGCTCCCAGACCAAGGGAAGACTGATGCATCATAAGGACCTTCCTCCAGAGCAGACAGAGAGAGAAAGCCTTCCCCTGGAGTTGATGCTCTGCATTTGGACTTGCAGCCTACTAGACTGTGAGAGAATAAACTTGTCTCTGTTAAAGCCACCCACTAGTGGTATTTCTGTTATAGCAGCAGTAGATGACTAAGGCATAATTTAGTACCGAGAGAGTGGGGTGCTACTCTAACAGATACCTAAAACGTGGAAGCAGTTTTGAAACTGTGAATAGATAGAGGACTGGAAGCGGCAGAGGGCCAGCAGCAGCAGAACCTGGAGACCAGCGCCAGACAGCACTAGAGCTGATCCACGGAGCCAGAGGGCTGAGTGCCTGTGAGCAGGAGGCTTCCTGGTGGAGCTGGGTACCTCCAGACATTTATCGGTGGAGCTAGAGTTTCGGAACACTTGCCCCAGCAGGGCTGATGCGGTTGTGAGGCCCGAGGAGTCAAGAGCCCAAGAAACCAGGAAGCAGAAGCTGAAAAGACAAAGAACACAAGAAGCTGAGCTGCCTCAGTCTCAAAAGGTATGGTCATGACCTCTGGGGTTTCAAAGGGTGGAGTCGCCACTCAGATGGACTAGGAGAATGGTGCACCTAAAAGCCAAGCGAGCAGAGTTGCTGTCTCAGTGAGCCTGGAAGGCAAAGCTGAAGCCCAGGGCCAAGGGGCCTCCACTCAGAATCCGGACAGTGTGGCCAATATCTAGAGTTTGGAGAACAGGGCTATTGTGTAAATGGTTTCAGAAAACAGAGGATTATTTTCAAGCCTTGAGGGCTAATGTAATGTGTTCTGCTGACTTGTTTGGTGCCTGTTATGCCTTCTTTCCCTCATATTTCTCCCATCTGTAATGGAAATGTCTAGCTTGTGCCTGCCTGTTGCACCATTGTACCTTTGGAAGCAGATAACTTGTATTCTAGATTTCACAGATGAAGATGAATTTTTGGATTTTGAACTTGGAGTTGATTTAAGACTTTTTCTATGATATGATGGGTGAATTTGTTCTACATGTGGCAAGGACATGAGTTTTTGAGGGCCAAAGGGTGGAATGTTATGGATTAAATTGTGTCCCCCAAAAATATCTGTCAACTTGGCTAGGTCATGATTCCCAGTATTGTATGATTGTTTACCATTTTATCATCTGATGCGATTTCCCTCTGTGTTGTAAAGACTATCACTATGATGTAATAAGATGCATTAGCAGCAGTTATATTGATGAGGTCTATAAGATTAGATAGTGTCTTAAACCAATCTCTTTTGAGATATAAAAAAGAGAAGCAAGCAGAGAGACATGGGGACCTCATACCACCAAGAAAGCAGTGCCGGGAGCGGAGCATGTCCTTTGGACCTGAGGTTCCTGTGCTGAGATGCTCCCAGACCAAGGGAAGACTGATGCATCATAAGGACCTTCCTCTAGAGCAGACAGAGAGAGAAAGCCTTCCCCTGGAGCTGATGCCTTGAATTTGGACTTGCAGCCTACTAAACTGTGAGAGAATAAACTTCTCTTTGTTAAAGCCATCCACTTGTGGTATTTCTGTTATAGCAGCACTAGATGACTAAGACACATATAAAGCCCATGATTAGTTTTTCCGTCTTATAAAGAATGCTACTGGAATTTGGATCAGGATTGCATTATATCTATAGATTACTTTGTGTAGTATTGACATTTTCACAATGTTAAATCTTCCTATCCATGAACACGGTGTGTTTTTCCATTTATATGGGTCTTTTTTGGTTTCTTGTAGTAGTGTTTTGTAGTTTTCTTTGAATAAGTTTTTTACATCCTTGGTTAGAATTATTCATAAGTGTTTTATTTTGGGGAGGGGGTGCTATTGTAAATGACATTGTTTTCCTGATTTCCTTTTTGAGTTTCTCTTTGTTGGTGTAGAGAAATCTGACTGATTTTTGTATGTTGATCTTGTATCTTGCTACTTTGTTGAATCCTTCTATTAGTTTCAATAGCTTTCTTGTAGAGTCTGTGGGATTTTCTATGCATAGAATCATATCATCTATGAATAGGGATAGTTTTACTTCTTCTTTGCCAATTTCAATGCGCTTTATTTCCTTTTCTTGCCTAATTGCTCTGGCTAGGACTTCCAGTACAATGTTGAATAGGAGTGGTGATAAAGGGCATCCTTGTCTAGTTACCATTTTCAAGAATTTTGTGGAATTTTGTCAGTAAGAATACTGACTCCTTTTCCAGAAAATCAGTTTTTCCCCCCATTGCCACCCCATCATCCTTCTACTCGTTAACAACCCTGGTGACTACCACAGATTGGGAAAGAGAAGAGCAGCCATGCTAGCCAGAAAGGCAAAAGTCATCTTCCCATGAGCTTTTCAAAGTCAGGGACTGTCATTAGCTGGGTCACCCCATAAGGTACCAGCAAAGCAGAAACACTAGAATGAGAGTAAGAGAGAGAGGGGGAAACATCTGTCTTTGACATAATCTGAATTTTGTAATCTCCAAATCTGAAAGAAGCTATTTTAATTTTAGCATATATTCATGGTTTGTTATTATTTTTTAAAAATAAACTTTCATTTTGAATTTTCTTTTCGGAAGGGGACACCATAATCTCTTAAGTACTTAGGGCCTCTGAGGCTCTTAATCTGTCCTTAGTGGTATGTTTTCACCTTTATATGCCCAGAGCCTTGTACTGGGCTTGGTATAGAGACCATGCTTAGTCAAGATCTGATGGATGAACTAATAAATGGATGGAAGACCTTGCGGAGCAGAAGCAGCTGCTGGAAAGGGGACGAAGATGAGGGTCAGGGTTGGGTATTACAAGCAGCATTAGGGGACCTGATTGGAACATCTGCTCTGGGGCCCCTAGAGATTTGCTACGTTTCCCACACATTGCATCTTATCTTTGGTTGCATCAGTTTGCCCAGTTTTATCTGGCTTCGTTGCCTGTTCTTTCCTTTCTTTGGGTGCTGAGAAGTATTTTCCTTTCCTACTGAGCATATGAGCTAGTAATTGCTTCTTTATGAGGGTCATTTTGTAAACCCACTTCCCTGTTCTTTGTCCCTGGTGGTTGGGGTCTCCCAGGGAGCTTTGCGTCTTCAGTAGGCTTGCAGCATTTCTGTTGCTGCTTTCTCCAGTGCTATAATTCCCCTTGTACCATTTTTCACCCAGACCTATAACAGAGAGAGGGCTGCAGATTGTTCCTATAAATAGCATCAATCTCCTCACCTTCTGGAGCTTCAGCTTGCACTCTTGAGATGGAGTCCTCCTGGCTGGGTGTGAATGTGCTTTGTGCCAATTCTGTCTCGGCAAGTATTTTCATCAAAATTAAAGGCTGAAATTGCTGGCTGCCAGAGCATCCCTAGTAACTGAACATTTGTCTGGTTAGAGAGGTGAGTTATGTGTATGTGGCGGGGGTGGGTGGGGGGAGGACTTTCTGCATGAGTGCACAGTCCCAATTTCTTGCCGTTTTATTGGAGGGTGTCCTCTGATCTGGGCATACTTTACTGCATCTGGGTAAAGGAGGACTTGGTCTTCAGTTTGAATGTGTTCTGAAATCTAAAGCCAGCTATAGGCAAACCTGTAAAATAGGTATAAGGTATAACCCAAGTAAAACCAATCTGTATCTAGCCCTGGCTCAATACAGTCACATCCAAAACAAAAAATAAACCCAAATCCAACTCCCTTGAAAAGTAAAGTGTGCCTTCACTTGAGGGATCTAGAAGGAAGTTATTGGACTCATTAAGAAGCACATATGTCTCTCCCTAAGGTTTCATGCTTTTCAAGAGCTGCCTTCAATCTTCCTCTAAAACTCCTCCAAAAACATCTCCCCACCTCCTTGCATGCTCTTCTTTCTTCTTTATTACCATCTCTTCCCTCAGAGGATGCAGGGTGCCAGTATTTTTTAAAAGTTCCCTTGATGATTCTAAAGGGCAGCCAGGGTTGAGAACCACCAGTGTCAAGCAACCTAGTTCTCCCCAGCTCTTCCCCTACTGACATCTCCATCCTTTATCCTGGATAAAGGATAAAGGTTTATCCAACCAAACTAAAGATTCTCCTTGGAAGTGTGGGGGAAAGTTTTGTTTTTATTGTTTTATTTTGCCCTAGTTACATAGGTTCCAGTGTCTTTGGCAACCCGATTTCTCCGCCTTTAATATTTCTCTGCCTCTCCTGTGCCCACTCCATCTGCATCCCATTGTCATGGGCCCTTGCTCTTAAGCAGCCTGTTAAACAAGTCCTCCCTAAGGTAAGACTCTCTACCTTTCCCACCCATCCCTAGGTGTCAGCTGACAAGACCTCAAGATATTTGATACCTTTAACACTGCTTCCCAGAGCGTTTGCCTTTTAATTGAGGGAAAAGCCTTTAAGATTCAGAGTGATCCCTCTCTGCTGGTGCATTTTAGGCACTAGACAGGTGGTGGGAAGGAAGGAACTCTTTGGGAAATGAAGGAACGTTTCTCAAATACTCCTTTATCTATGAATGAGTCATATAGTGAAAAAAGTATGGGTTTGGAGCTGGAAGATAGTGTGGCCCTAGGCAACAGTCACCTAATCTCTCTGTATTCTCACCTGTAAAATGAGGATAGTAATACTGATACTGATTCTGATTAAAAAATGAATTAATTGAATGAATATGTTAAAGAGATATCAGGTGGCTCACAAAATTGCTTAGGCGGGTTGGAAAGCCAGAGGTTACACACAGATGGGAACAATGCCCTCCAAAGCAAGTGGCAGAATTTAGGAAACTGCTGCTACGGTGGCCAAGTGCCAGCTGCTGCAGTTTGCCCCGCCAACATCACTGGCCCTGGAAGCTGGATGTCCTGCTTGCGCGCTCGACCCAGGAAGCACATGGTGCTGCTCACCCCACACCACTACAGCCAGAAATAATTAACCGTGGTCTTTGCTTCCTTGTGTCACTAGCTCCCAATTCAAAGTGTCAGAGGCTTGTCTGTGGGGCAAAACCTAGGCTGTATGCCCGTGTCCTGGCTGTAAGGGAGGCTAGGAAAGCAAGCACCTAGCATTTTCAGCCTGTCTGGCTGGAGGAGGGCCCTGCCTTCCTCCAAGACTACTAAGGTGGAAGGTTCCCCAAACAAAAAGAAGGAGTTCAGGTGCTGGACAGCCAAAAATAAGGACAAATGTTCATTACAGATTGTAAGGTTTAGTGAAACCAAGTATATGAAACCTATGTTGTAAACTCTAAAGCATCCTGCAGGTATGAGTTATCAGTACTTTGTACATACTGCTACTTATTTCACTACGCTGCAGCATGTCCTCTTCCTCCTCTTCTCTCCTTTCCCTTTCCCTCTCCTTCTCCCTTCTCTTCCTATTTCATACACTGTTATATTCCCCTCAGCCCAGGGCAGGGCACACAGTATGTACCGCGTAAATGTTTGTTGGGTGAATAAAAAGTTTTGCTGCTTTCACTTGTATGGTGAGGCAGGCTGGCATTTATTGGTTGATTCCCCAGCTTCCACTCCCCACTTCTCCTTGCCATCAGCCCTGATTTCCATTAGGGAGTCCATGTAGTTCATGGGAATCAGATGCCATCCCTGGCCTCAGCAATGGAGCTCAGGCTAAACCAATCAGCATATTCTATCTCCCTGGCCATAGTGATTGGTTCAGGGGTTGCCATGTGATCTGAGATGATCCAATCAGACTCAGCAATTTTGCTAGAACAAGGGCATCACTGTTTTCCTGAGTATGAGTAAGGAAGCACATGGCTTTGGAAGATTCTCTCAATCTTCTTAGGACCACCAGGGAAGTTGGACTTAGAATAAAGTCAATATTGTAGAAGGTAGGACCAAGAGACAAAAACAAAACAAGAAAACAGATACTTGGTGACCATTTAGCCATAGGATGAAACTATGTCTGAATCCAGACTTCTCCTTTGGACTTCTCAGTTATATGAGCCAATACACTCTATTTATTACTTAAGCTACAATGAGTCAGGTTTTCTGATACATACAACTGAAAGTATCTAATACCTGCTTCCTTCCCTCCTTGCCTCATGAGAAGAGAATCTCTATCCATTTGGTGCTGACCACTAATGAATCTTTGGAAATACAGTTCAAAATCACGGTCATGGCCTCATGATTGGCAGCAGCATATTTATACCATAGAAACAGGCCTAACTGAAACATAAAATAGAATAGACCTACCTAACCAAGAGCAAATTCAAAAAGAGATTTCCATAAACATCTTTCATTTCTCTTTGACTTGGGGAGATGAAGACTCTAAGGTAATAAGGGCAAACCCTGCTTTAAAAATAAAGAAGCAAAGAAGGCAAAATGAATGTCATCTAACTGTCTGTGAGGTAAGTACCATGGCTTTACATCCTACCTGGCTGTCTTAAGTCAGGTTCCCTAGAAGTACAGCCTGAGACAAAGATGCTTGTGGGAGTGATTTGTTGAGGGTGGGCCTTTAAGAGAAAGCAGTAAGGGATTAAGGGAAGCAGGATAGGGAAGAAGTTAAGCAAGGGTGTAGTTTAAGGAGAAATCTTCCCTCCACCTGACTACCTGGAAAGCTCTGGAGCATGAATTGCCATAGAGAGTTTGTCCTGCCCAGAGGCAAGGGGGCTAGGCTGTAATACCCTGCACCTGTCAATCATTGGCTATAGATGGTGTGTGTGTGTGTGTGTGTGTGTGTGTGCGCGCGCGCACGCGCGCGCAGGCGTAGTGTGTAACTTCCCAGGCATTTCTGAGCAAAATATCTGTCAGCCAATGGTCATTTTCTGAAGAAAGGGGCAGGTATAAGCATCAATTAGAGGGTGAGTACATTGACCTGTAAAGAGGATTCGATCAGGGAACCAACCACATCTGCAAGGACTGATGTGGTCAAAGTTTCCCTTGATAATTCCCACTTTGAGGCTTCATTCCATTAAAAGAAATCCTTTTCAGAAATTAAGCCGTTTTTGTTTTTTGCTCCTTGGAACACACCAGTAAATTAATGAAAATTCCAGTTGGATGCTGTCAATTGTTTTCATCATCCTTGTCTTCTGTAGACAACTTTTCTATATTCTACATCCTCCCATTCTTCTTTAAGTTAATGTGCCTCTATGGCCCTCAGTTAATTCTTCAGTTTCTTCCTCTAACGCACTTCCTCACAGGCGCTAACCACATCCTAGTCACCCAAATAATGCTAAATTGAAACAGAGGTTTTAACTGTGATCCAATCTCTCCTCTCCCTCTTCTATGTTCATCTTCTCAGGGGCCTCCTGTCCCATCAGGCTACTGCTGGATTTTCAGAACCCAATTCTCTGGACTCTAACCACATTTTTCATGCTCCCAAACAGCCTGCTCATAAAAAACCCTCCTGTTCCATGTCCCATTATTTCAGGTCTAAATGACAGAAAACTGCTGGTCCCCATTAAGTATCAATGGCTGAAAACCGTTATTACTCTCCATTCCTCTCTCCCAGTCTTTGAGATGATTATTTCATACCTTTCTCTCTTACCTGGGTTTGAGTCCTGGCTCTGTGGCTTGCCAGCTGTGAGACCTTGTGCCTCAGTCTATTCATCTTTGAAATGCGAATGATAATAGTATCTGCCTCATAGGATTGCTGTGGGGATTAAATGAGTCAGCTGATAATAAAGTGTTTAGCACAGTGTCTGTTCCATAGCTCCGGCCCCAGGGACACATTCTGTCCTTTGTTGTGCCCATATTCTGTCTCCCTTACTGGATTCTGGCTTCCCGGAGGGGAGAGGTCTCCCACATTCATCTTCCAACCCCCCAGCACCCAGCACAGAACTTTCACTAGAGTGGGTGCTCCATAAACGTTTGCTGAATTGAATTTGTAAATCTGTGGGTGTTTGTGCCAGACAATGAGACATTTACAAGTTCATGATCTGTCAAAAACCAAACCAAACCTGTTGCCGTCAAGTCAACTCTGACTCATAGCAACCTGCCTCATAGGGCTTCCAAGACTGTAATCTTTACGGGAGCAGATTGCCACAACTTTCTCTCGTAGAATGGCTGGTGGCTTCGAACCACTTTCGGTCAGCAGCCAAGTGCCTAACCACTGCACCACCAGGGTTCCTTTCATGATCTATGCAGTGCTTCAATTACCTATGTGTCCTTTAAAGGGAGAGGTTTGCTGCTAAAGTCAGGGTGTCCGTCCAACAGCTTCTGCCCTGAATAAAAAATCTAGGTCACTGCTGATCTGCTTCTGTGAAGCAGGAAGTCTATTTACCCTCAAGCCTTTCCTAAGTTGCCTTATTTCTGAGGTCAAGATTCTCCTTAGGGGGAGGAAATCGACACCTCTCACAAGGTTCAAGACTTCTCGGCACAGTTGGAGGTATTTAGTGCACAAAGCGACCCTCCATTTCCCCTCCAGTGAGCAAGGACCAGAGTCAGGAGCTTTAGGTTTCACGTCTAAGCACTGGCACAAAGTACCTGCTAAGGAAGGAGGGTCCAGACCTGAAAGAGGCCTCAAACTCACCACAGGAGGCCTGAGAATTCCTGGGAGGTCGATGGCTCAAATTACATCACATTATTCTGCTGCCCTCATGCTTGTTTATTTATGTTTCAAGCCTGCCTTACTGGTTGAGGCTGCTGGAGTGAAGGGGAAAGAGGTTTCAAAGGAGAGTGAAAACGGTAGAAAAGGAAATCTTTGAGTAGAGATTAACATGCCCCCTGGGGCTTCTTTGATTTGCATTATTACGAAAGTGCCTGGTGTAATAATTAAGCACTCCCAGGTGGTGAGTAGTCTCTGTACAGAGTTGGGGCTTTGTTTCTGATGCGTTGCAGCTGCTGTGCATAATGTAGGCTAGACACTATGGGGGTTGGAGAAGAAGAAGCCATCACAGGACCAGAATAACTGTTCTCGTTGCCCTGGCAGAGTACTAAACTCATCATCGACACCCAAATGTGTGCTTTCTCCTGTCACCATCACCTTGGTGATTGGTGGCTGCTAACTGAAAGGTTGGAGGTTCAAGTCCACCCAGAGGTGCCTTGGAAGAAAGGCCTGGTGATCTACTTCCAAAAAAATCAGCCATTGAAAACCTTATGGAGTACAGTTCTACTCTGACATACATGGGATCTCCATGAGATACACTTGGTAGCAACTGTTTTCATACCACAGGAATGCCTCTAAGCTGCTTAGATTGTAACTGGGTCAGCCTACAACCCTCTCTCTATTACCAGATCCTGTCCACTTTCCCTCCTAAAGGTCTTTGAATCCATTTCCTTCTCTCTATCTCCACTGGTGGAGTCCTGGTGGTGAAGTGGTTAAGAGCTACGGATGCTAATCAAAAGTTTGGCAGTTTGAATCCACCAGCCGCTCCTTGGAAACCCTATGGGGCAGTTCTACTCTGTCCTATCGGGTTGCTATGAGCTGTAATCAACTCAACAGCAATGGGTTTTTTGGGTGTCTCCACTGGCACTGCCCTAGTTCAGGGCCTGTCATGTCTTCTTGGATTATATCTTCCTTACAGGTCTCTCCGCCCCAAGTCTGAGATCTTCCATTCCATTCCCTCCTAGTTTAGAGGGATTCTTCTAAACTAGCTTAAAATTCACCAGTGGTTCTCTATGTCCTTCTGAATCAAGTATGCTTCTGCGAGCCTGGCTTGAGAGGCTCTTTGGGCCCTGGCCCTGATTCGCTGGCTTGTGTCCCGTCACGTCTCCTCCACACCTGTGAGCCCCTTCACACCAGTAATCTCGATCAGTGTGCAGTTCCCAGAATATGCAGTATTTGCCCTCAAGCCTTGCAGCTTCCTGTGCTTGTTCCCTTCTGCCCAGAGTCCCTGTCCTCCCCTACAGTCTCCTTCCCTTTCCTCCTCCTTAGGTTGAATAAGCTTTCCCTCACCTGTTCCGCATACTTCTCTTGTAGCACTTATCACAAACTGCACTGAATCTCGAACTGGGCAGAAAAATGAATTGCTTCCCTGCAAAGAAGGAAGACCGAAGAAGAATTGATGCATTAGCGAAGAATACTGAATATACACCATGGACTGCCAAAAGAACAAATAAATTGGGAAGACCCTCAATGAGACTGATTGACACAGTGGCTGCAACAATGGGCTCAAGCATAACAACAATTGTGAGGATGGTGCAGGACTGGGCAGTGTTTCGTTCTGTTGTACATGGGGTCGCTATGAGTTGGAACAGACTCGACCGCACCTAACAGCAACAACACCTAGCTCTAGGTCTGGCATACAGTATTTGCTCAACAAATATTTGATAAATGAATCAATTAACTCTGGTCATAGTGGGGTTCAATCATAGTTCACGGAAGAGGTCTTGAAATGTCTGGCTCTGAAAGAAGAAATACAACAGCTATGGTAATTATGTTAGATGGGTAGAATTTCACACTCGATAAATGGATTGTGAGGTTTTGTGTTTCTTCAAGCTAAGTAACTCACGCCTACTTTAAAGACCAGTTTAAAGGACCTCCTCTCTGGACTTGATAAAACGTTGTATTTGCCAGCTTTGAGAGAGCGTTGAGTTCAGGGATTATACTCGCCAAGCGCGACTTTCCGGAAATGCCATGACTGTTGCTTAAAAAAATGTCATTCCAAGGCCACAGTTAAACATATAACTCCCTCAGAAGAGGTGTGAGAGGTGGTCAGGTGAACTATGAAATGAAATCTGCCTGGGAACCAGTTGCAGTGAAAAAATCCATTGACACCCAAGAAATATATACATTCATATGTAGAAAGGGGGCCTACTACGTTGCAGATTTCCGCTAAACATAAAGAAGACGCCGTCTTTCAACAGAGCAACTAAAAAATGGAATGGACTGCCTTATGAGGTAGTGAGTCTTCTGCCACCCCAAGTGTTCCATTCTCTTCAACAACATGCTGGTTGCTGGACTCAAGCCGAGGCAGAACGACTCCGGTGGAAAGGGTGGAAAGGAGATTGAACTAAAACGTCCTTTGACTCTTCGAACGTAGATTCTTCCGAACCTCTTGATTTTTTGGAGTCCTTTGATTCTTTCGAATCTTCTGATTCTTTCGATTTTCGGTTCTAAGCGTTAAAGCGCAGCAGGGAAAAGCTGCAACGAAGAAGGGAAGGGAGCTAGTTAAGAGTACGCAGAGAAAAAGGGGTGAGAATTTAGGAGGAGAAGCCACAAAAAAGAGATTGAGCGAGTAGAGGAGAAGCGGAGCAAACGCAGAACAGGAAACGGAGTAGGGGAAAGAGAGCGAGTCTAACCTCAGCTAAGAAAGAGTGAGCAAACTCGTCCGGGACAGGGGGAAGGCACGCCCAGAGGGAAATCGGCTCCTTTAAGAGCAGCCCCGCCCCCTGGCGTGACGCCTCAGCAGGCCCGTCGGCGATTGGCTGAGGCCGGAGGGCGGGAGGGGGTTGCTAGGCGCGGAGGGGATCCGGCTGGCCCCTGCCGCCCGCAGTGCTGAGCCGCGGGAGCTGAGCCGGGATTAGCAGCGCTGCTAGAAGATGGCGAGTGGCTGGGACGCGCGGCCGCCGTGGCAGCCGGGGCGCCTCCCGCTGCTGCTGTGCCTGCTGCTGCTGAGGAGCCCGGCCCAGGCGGCGCACATCAAGAAGGCAGAGGCGACGACGACGACTACAAGCGCGGGCGCCCAGGCGGCCGAAGGCCAGTTCGACCACTACTACCACGAAGAGGAGCTCAGCTCGGTGCTGAAGGAGGTGGCGGCCGCGGGGTCCCCGGGCCTGGCTCGTCTCTTTAGCATCGGCCGCTCGGTGGAGGGCCGGCCGCTGTGGGTGCTGCGCCTCACGGCCGGCCTGGAGCCGCCGCCCCCTGACGGAGACTCGGGGCCCGACGCAGCGGGGCCGCTCCTCCCCGGCCGGCCGCAGGTGAAGCTCGTGGGCAACATGCACGGCGACGAGACCGTATCGCGCCAGGTGCTGGTCTACCTGGCCCGCGAGCTGGTGGCCGGCTACCGCCGCGGAGATCCGCGCCTCGTCCGGCTGCTCAACACCACCGACGTGTACGTGATGCCCAGCCTCAACCCCGATGGCTTCGAGCGCGCCCGCGAGGGCGACTGCGGCCTCAGTGACGGCGATCCACCGGGGCCCACTGGCCGCGACAACAGCCGCGGCCACGACCTCAACCGGAGCTTCCCAGACCAGTTCCACACTGGCGAGCCCCCATCCCTGGACGACGTCCCCGAAGTGCGCGCCCTCATCGACTGGATCCGCAGGAACAAGTGAGTGTGGCCCCGACCTACGCCCCATCACATCCACGTGAACCCCCCAGGCACTCAGTAGCTGCTCAAACAATGCTTGTTGGCCTGAGGGGAAGGAGGTAGTGAGGGTGGAGGAGAACACCCTGTAATAGAGACTGGGCTCAGGCCATTTACCCTCCTGCCGGCTGACTGGCAGAGAAGCTCTACCTAGAGGCTGTCATTTGTTCAAGGGATGCAGAGAGAGCTCTTTGGCTGGAGTGGTGACACTCCTTCCTGGCATTTTGGTCCCAGTTCTCACATGAGCGATGGAAGAAGCCTCCTTAAGGATAACCTAGGTCAGCTCACCCATTCTGTAGATAAGCTGTCAATGCTCGTTATTGTCTTATTAACTACAGACACTGTGCTAAGCGCTTTCCATGGACTGCATTGTCTCACTTTATGTTGGTCACAACCTATTGAGATAAGACACCATTAGTATCCCTGTTTTGCAGATGGGGCAATTGAGGATCAAATTGGTTAACTCACTTACACAATAAGCAGTGTAGCTGGGTCTTGAACTCAGGCAGTCAGATTCCTAGTCAGTGCTCTTAACAGCCAGGGGAGAGACTGTACCCTAGAAATGGTGATTGACACCCCCGGGTCTTCCTCTTGGATATTTGACTGATTCTAGTCCTGTCTTTACCTCTCTGACTCAGCTAAGGAACTTGTGGGTATGGCTGGAGAACTTGCACAGATCTGGAATCTTCATCAGTGAGCAGCTTGATTTGAGACTCTGGGAGGGGTTTCTGATTCCGTTTGTGTACCTTAGTAGTGGGCCAGGGCTGAGTTGCTCATTGTCACACTTAATACACAACTTAAATGTTATTAAGCGCTTTGTAGGGTTTAAAATACTAAAAAAGTAGAAGCATGAGGACCTCAAAAAATTGGTGTATAACAAGAGAATATTATAAATGCATATGAAGTGTGCTTATGTACCTAGTTATACTTTACAGGAGTTGTTCCCACTAGCAAAAAGTGTGTGGGCTGCAATAACATGGACCCTGTCTGTGGAAGAGGTAGAACTTGAACTGAGTCTTGTGAGATGAGTATGATTTTCAGCAGAAAGGAGAGGAATAAAGGAAGCGGGAACTTACTCCTGATGGAATAGTGTCTGAGGTGAGCATTCACCTCTTCCTTTTCTCAAGCATCAGCTTTAAGAGCGTATCCCCATTTGTGCCTCTTTGAAAGACTTGTGAAACGCTAGTTAATCTGTCCATCTTGATTTGAGGATTTCTTAGTGACAGATAAGATAAAGGTAGTAATGAGCAAAGAAATTCTCTGTGAGAATTGGAATCATTTCTTCTTTGAGATTTCAGTCCTATATAGCAGATCTAGAAAATTTGTGGGTATTATGACAGTTCCAGATTCCTTTTATCTTCCACCCTTCACTTTACTTCCCCTTTTAAGATTCCTTGTAGATATTTAATTTCACATGTGCTTTTGGGAAGTTTTTTTTTTCTTTCAAAAATTACCATATCATGACCTCTAAACATCTGCATAAGAAATACTACTTTGGTATAAAACCAAACCAAACCTGTTGCCATCGGGTCGATTCCGACTCATAGCGACTTTGGTATACATCTTATTAAGTCAGAAGCTGTGATGGCCAGGACTTTTCTGAGATGATACATCAGATGAACTGTTTGCATTGCTTAAATGATATGTTTAAAATGCGCAGTCATGACCCTTGCAGGGATGTAAAGTCAATGACTAGATTTTTCTCTTCAGTATTAGTTCTGCCATGACCAAAAATAAAAATGAGCTTTCTCTTATTGCAAGTCACCTTGAGGCTGTACTGAAAGCTTTAAACTCTAAGTCTGGAACCAAAAATTTGCTGTCTGGTTAAGTGTTTCATATCACCAGTATTTAATGATTACAGGTTATGGTCTAGTTATGGTCTGGTTAGTTCAGTGATAGGAGCTTGTGAGGATTTTAAAAGCTCATGTGTGTCAGTTGGTATTAGACAGAGAGCAATTTTGTTCTATGGCTATGGACTACCCTATTTTCCCCAACCATTTTTCAAACATGTAACTCCAGTGAGAAGGGAAAGTAGGTGATTATCTAGGGTGAAAAGTACGTCCATCCATCGTCAGTCTTAAAAAATTAACTCAAAATACACATTCTTTAATAACAAAGTATTCTTCAGCCACAAAGGACATTGATAGGTGAATAAAATTAAAAACACAAGCACATGCCCAATTTGAGTTTGATGCCTAAATGTAGAGTCAACTTTATAGATAGGATATTAAAAAACTCAAAACATTAGTCTCTATGGGAAAATTCCCTTTTTCACTGTATTTTGTGGAGTAAATCATTTGAGTAATTCCTTAATATCCTTTTCATCCAGCTATATTAGAAATAGATTTTGTTGTTATTTTGAATATGTAAAAATTTAAGACTTATTTCCTCCTGTGTAGGAAAGTGAAGGTTTGTTTTGTTTTGTTTTGTTTTGTTACTTTATACTTCATCCGGTGCATATTTTTGTACTATTGATAATTTACTATTTATAGACTCTTGTTTATATTTATAATATATTTAGAAGCTACTTTAAATCTTATGCAATGAGTGATACGTGAAACCAAAGTCAAGTCTGAGGAATCCTTGAGAGAATTGATTGGAATGGAAACTATAAAATACTTTTCAAATAACATCGGAGTTGATATGGAAAATTGGTTTGACAAAGCGGTGATCTTATAACCACTATCGCTTTCTTTTGAAACCCTCATTATTAGAATGGCGTTGGTACTTTTAAAACTATGTAATTAAAATAAGGAAAACTAATTTTATCACTTAAGTAGATTGCAAGTATTATTTCATTCTTCTAAAACTATTTGGTTAGGCATTTTAATATTTCTGAGAAGTATTGCAAGAAATGTCAAACAGTGAAAGACAGCATTTAGAAGACAATCTTGGGTTTTAAAGTTTTAATTAAAAATATGTAATTAAAGTAGCTTCACTTATTTAGCATATTCAGCTATCCATTTTATTCCACTAGAATGTGAACTCATGAGCGTTTTGGGTTTTTTGTTATTGTTCGCTCGTGTGTCCCTAGCGCCTAGAACAATGTTTGGCATATAGTTGACACTCCAGAAATATTGGTTGCTGAATGATGATTGTAACATCCTTCTTGTAACATCCCCCAAGTCAGTGGGGAAGAAAGTTCTTAAATTAATTTAGGCACACAAACCAGAAAGTAAATTGTTAATAACCTTAGTTTGGAGGAAACAGAGAGATGTTTTAGAATGTTAGAATATGTACTTAGTTTTCTTTTCTATATCATTGTATCACCCCAGGGCTGGCAATGGAAGTGGGCAGTGGAATGATAGTCTATAAGGCAGTGATTCCCTAAACAAGATTTGTGAACATTTGTTGAGCATGTGCTATAAAGCAGTCACTGTGCTGGAAGATGTTTCACGTGTTTTTTTATTTAATTCTCATAACAACCCTGGGAAGCAGGTAGCATTAATCCCTGTTTTACAGATGGAGGGAGAAACTGGGGTTCAGTGAATTTAGAGGCAGTAAGTTCTTTTTGTTATTAATATTATTATTATTGTACTTTAGATGAAGGTTTACAGAACAAACTAGCTTCTCATTAAACAGTTAGTACACGTATTGTTTTGTGATATTGGTTACCAACCCCACGACATGTCAACACTCTCCCTTCTCAACCTTGGGTTCCCTGTTACCAGCTTTCCTGTCCCCTCCTGCCTTCCAGCCCTTGCCCCTGGATGGGTGTGCCCTTTAGTCTCATTTCGTTTTATGGGCCTGTCTAATCTTTGGCTGAAGGGTGAACCTCAGGAGTGACTTCATTACTGAGCTAAAGGGGTATCCAGGGGCCATACTCTCAGGGTTTCTCCAGTCTCTGTCAGGCCAGTAAGTCTGGTCTTTTTTTGTGAGTTAGAATTTTGTTCTACATTTTTCTCCAGC
>NW_004443976.1:19574102-19575512 GCF_000243295.1 Trichechus manatus latirostris | reverse complement strand
TAGACTCAGTCTGGTGGGGGCTGTGGTAGTTGTGGTCCATTAGTCCTTTGGTCTGATCTTTCTCTTGTGTCTTTAGTTTTCTTCATTCTCCCTTGCTCCCAATGGGGTGAGACCAGTGGAGTGTCTTAGATAGCCGCTCACAAGCTCTTAAGACCCCAGACACTACTCACCAAAGTAGAATGTAGAACATTTTCTTTATAAACTATGTTATGTCAGTTGAGCTATATGTTCCCCAAGACCATGGTCCCCATAGCCTTCAGCCCAGTAATTTGGTTCTAGAGGCAGTGACTTCTGATCAGTTGTCTCTGGGGGTTGCTAGGGGTTACACACTCAGCTGCTAACTGAAGGGGTGGAGGTTTGAGTCTTCAAGTTCACCCAGAGGCTCCTCAGAAGAAAGGCCTGGCAATCTGATTCTGAAAAATCAGCCATTGAAAACTCTATGGAGCACAGCTCTACTCTGACACACAAGGGGTCACCATGAGTCTGCATGGCAGCAGGTTTTTCTTTTTTTTTAACTTCTGATCATACTAATGGTAAGTGACAGATCTGGGAGACCTACTGTTCTTACCCAGGCTTGCCTGCCTCCAGAGCCTGTTCCATTGCTGCTACACCAAATGGCATTCTCCTGTGTATCTGGAAGGGTGCTAATTATAATCATATTAGTTTTTAACTAGCCTTTTTGTTCAGAGTCTATTCTAGTGTTTAATCACTGTCTTTATTGGTGAAGTTCTATCTTCTGATGAATAGAGTCAGTGTTACAAGTAATTTTCTGTGTTTGATCTTCTCTGGGATGGTACTGATCATATTTAACCTTTCAAATTAAACATGATAGGTTTAATTTTCTTTCAGGCATACAGAGACAAATGTTATATATCAGCTCTCTTTAGAACTCATGTAGGCCAGTTAATTTCAACCACCAAAAGGCAGAAGCAAGAAAATCCAATTTAGAGTGCAGAGAGAGAAGTGTTTAATCTCTACTCATAGTAATTGTTTGTACTGTTATGTGAGGGAAAGTTGCATAAATTGGACTTAAGCATGTTTTTGCCTTTAGTTTTCACCATAGAAGGAGTTTTTCCATATTTATATATATCTATGTTGTTGGGTGGTGTTGAGTTGATTCCAACTCATAGTGACCCCATAGGACAGAGAAGAACTCCCTTATAGGGTTTCCAAGGCTGTAATCTTTACTGAAGCAGACGTCACATCTTCTCCTGCAGAGCAGCTAGTGGGTTCAGATAGCCAACCTTTTGGTTAGCAGCCAAGTGCTTAACCATTCCACCACAAGGGATCCTTTATATATATAAATTTGACCAAATTATAGATTGGTTCACTTAAAAGTAGAAGCATTAAAAAAAAAATGTTTCTTCAGTCTTTGTTGGTTACAAGGGATGGCGGGGGGATACTAAATAG
>NW_004443976.1:19524293-19574002 GCF_000243295.1 Trichechus manatus latirostris | reverse complement strand
AGCACAACTTGTACAAGGAAAGGTTATGGAAGCTCCATAGACACATCCAAACTCCCTGAGGGATGGAATTGCTGGGTGGAGGGCTGTGGGGACCATGCTCTCAGGGAACATCTAGCTTAATTGGCATAACACATTTTATAAAGAAAATGTTCTACATTCTACCGTGATGAGTAGCGTCTGGGGTCTTGAAAGTCTGTGAGCAGCCTAAGATACTCCACTGGTCTCACCCCTTCGGCAGCAAGGGAGAATGAAGAAAACAAGATACAAGGGAAAGATTAGTCAAAAGGACTAATGCACCACAGCTACCACAGCCTCCACCAGACTGAGTCCAGTACAACTAGATGGTGCCTGGCTACCACCAATGACTGCTCTGACAGGGATCACAACAGAGGGTCCTGGACAGAGCTAGAGAACAATGTAGAACAAAATTCTAACTCACAAAAATAGACCAGACTTACTGGCCTGACAGAGACTAGAGAAACCCTGAGAGTATGGCTTCTGGACACCCTTTTATCTCAGTAATGAAGTCTCTCCCAAGGTTCAATATTCAGCTAGAGATTAGAGAGTCCCATAAAACAAAATGAGACTAATGGGGCACAACAGTCCAGGGACAAGGACTAGAAGGCAGGAGGGGACAGGAAAGCCAGTAATAGGGAACCCAAGGTTGAGAAGGGACAGTGTTGACACGTTGTGGGGTTGTTAACCATTGTCATAAAACAATGTGTATACTGTTTAATGAGAAACTATTTGTTCGGTAAACCTTCATCTAAAGTACAATAATAATAATAAAATGTTTCTTTTATGAGAGCAGCCTTGTGTCCACATCAGTTTATTTTTAGTGGTCCAGTCAGAAACTTTAGGCCTAGAAAGAGAGCTGCTTCTACAGTGATATAATGGAGGACTAGTCTTTGATGTGCTGTATTGTTTTTCTCTGAAAGCAGCTCAGTGAACCAGGTTTGTTTTTTATCCCCCTGAATCTTCTCAACTGTGGCTTCTCTTCTTTAGTATACTGTGAGGTAAAATACATCCTGTTTTAAGTTAGATTCCCTATCTTAAAAATTCTCTTTGGACAGTAAGTGTGAAAAACATGTTAACCTATCTCATGTATTCAGTGAATATTTATTTATATCAGCCATACTTTCTATGAAATGTATCTGTTAGTTCAAACTATATGAAATTGTCATTTTGCAGATCAGAAAACAATCAAATGTTGGCAAATTTTGTATTGTTCAACCTAATACATGAATTTGGAATTCCCTGAATAAGATATCTCCTGAAACATTAATTCAAAGTGTGTTATTCAGCTGTTTTTTCAACAATGGGAGAATTCTTTCAAGTTACTTGAGGGTAACTTGAATCGTAAAAACTGTTTGACTAAAATTTGTTAAATTGATAATTCTTTCTTTCCATTTTCTGTTTTTGGTGGTGCTGGTGATCTGTTTATAACAGCTTGGAGGTCTAGAATTGTCTTCTAGGTCTTCAAGAGAGATATCTGAGCTCATTAATGAAAGATGGTGTGGAATTTTTAAATGCATTTTGTTTTTGGTGCCTTTTTTTAGTGATATATGATTTGGTTGTGTTTTGAAAGGTTTGTACTTTCTGGAAATCTGCATGGTGGCTCGGTGGTAGCAAGCTATCCTTTTGATGATTCTCCGGAACATAAGGTCACTGGAATCTATAGCAAAACCTCAGATGATGAAGTCTTTAAATACTTGGCAAGAGCCTATGCTTCAAACCACCCCATAATGAAAACTGGTGCACCTCATTGTCCAGGAGATGAAGATGAGACTTTCAAAGATGGGATCACAAATGGAGCCCATTGGTATGATGTAGAAGGTATGTGAAGCACTGGATTTGCTATGTTTTTCGCCTTGCTTATTTAACTTTCTTACATATACTCTAAGTTGTAAAGAGGAATTCTAATTTTTAAAAATCTTATTTCTTTTTATTTTGAAACTTTCATACCCACAGTAAAGTTGAAAGACTACCATGAACACCCATATATCCTTCATTTAGATTTTCTAGCTATTACCGCATGCTCCATCTTTCTGTGTCTCTTGCTGTCTCTCACTGTCTTCACACACACACGCAGTCTTTTGCCAAACCATCTAAAAGTAGTTTGCAGATATCATGACATTTCACTCGTTAAGTACCTCAGCATACATTTTTTTTAAGCATGGGGACATTCTCCTGCACAAACCATTACCGTAAGTGAGAAATAAACAGTAACTCAATACTATCATCCCCCATGCTATCCATAACTTAAATTTCCCCTATTATCCCAAAAATATCCTTTATAACTCCTTTTCCTCCTGTCCCAGGGTTCAGTCAAGGTTCAAGCATTGCACTTGGCTCTTGTGTGTCTTTAGTTTTCCCAATCTAGAACAGTCCTATCAACTCCCTCTTTTCTTAATTATGGTGCATCCTTTGAAGAGTCCTATGGAATATCCCATATCCTGGATTTTGTTACTTTTTTTTCTTCCTAAGATTCATGTCAGATTTTCCAGCAAGAACATTGCATCAGACTGCAAGTGGTGTAGTTGGACAGCTTGGTTAATGTGGTGGTGACCACCAGATCTCTCCATTTTATATAAAGGCACATTTTCCTTTTGTATTTTAATCTATGGGATGATCATGGAATGTTATTTGAAAGAAAGTTGCTAAAGGAAGCTTGAATCATTTATCTTTTCTCTTTAAGTGTTATGAAAACAGCTATTCTTCTTAGACCTTTGGTACCCTTTGATTAGTAACCTTTTTGTTTTTGTCATAAACTTAATCTGTTTTATTGAAAGTAAGTAGAAGGTACAAATCAACCCACGGAAATGTCATCAATATAAACTTTTTCTCTTCTTAGAATCTGCCCATGGTGAAATTACGCGTTAGGTCTTCCTTACCTTTTTACTGGCAATTAGTCACATTATAAAATGCCTTATAACATTTCTCTTAATGTGCCTTTATTTAAATCTCTGTTTGACTTTTGGTGTCAAGCCTTGTATACCCAAATTGAGTCCTAAGTTTGAGGACTTGATACCTTCTAGAGTTTTTTGATCACTCTATAGGGTCCCTATGAGTCGAAATCAACTTGATGGCAATGGTAGGGTATAGTTTCTACCAGTGTTTCTTGTATATAACAAGCATCCACAGAGAGGTTTCAAATATTTAGAAGCCAAACTTTCATCCCATAAGACTTAGAAGTGATTTGAAAATCATTTAAAGTTCTTTCTAGATCAGGGACATACCAGTACCATCAGCAAATATATTTAACAAAACCTGACTTCGTGAACTGGTTGTTCTGTGATATAATCAAATTGCTTCATTAATTTGAAATTATATTACTTAAAACAATGGGTTGAGAAGTAATTTTGCTTTTTGGAAAAAGTTGTAAATGGTTAGAAAGTAATTGACAATTAAGGAAGATAAACCTATGTTATACTATTTAAAAAGTAAATGTGTTGCCTTCACAGAAAGTAAGTGTACTTTGGTGATAAGGCCAGAGATTATTTGGTTAAACAAGTTATCAGATTCTGATTCTTCAAACATTTGAAGAAGATGCATGTTGCTGCTGTTAGACTGTTTTTATGTGCGTCCACTTTTCTCCTGTTTCAGCTAAATGGTGAGACATGTTTAATTCTATTTCCAGTATAACTGGCCTATTTCTCTTAATACCTCAGCAAATACCAAGCATTTTCTCCTCAAAGAGGAGGAGGTTGTGATAATTTCAATAGTTTCAACAGAGCAAGTTCATTTTGTTTATCTTCTGTGGGACTGCGGTAAGATGTTGTGAAACCTTGTGACTTGGCATGTATTCAAACCTGGATGCCCTGGAGTAATTTTACTAATGCTCTGCGTGATGTGTTTTGGAATCCTATCTCAAAGAAGTATAGACTTTCAGAGCTGAACATGAATATATTGATCAATGAACCCTCTTCACTGGAATTTAAGGTCTAAGAGAGGAAATAACTTGTGCAAGGGCATGTACGTAATCATTTAGCAAATATTTACTGAGCACTTGCCACGTCTCATACACTGTATGCGGTCATGGGGATACAGTGTGAGCAAAACAGTAACAGTTCCTGCTGTCCAGGATCAGACTGTATAATAGTAGCGGGGGATGTGACAGTGATCTGGCCTGCACCACCTCAAGTTCATTGCCAAGGTTGACTCAGGATATCTAGCTGCCTATGTGGGTGGGCCTTGCCTCTTTCAACATGTCTCTCAAACCTGTAGAATCCACCTAGGGAGTGACCATCCTGGTAAGGCCTGTGAATAGTCAGTCTCACTCCTCTGCTAAAGCCTGTTACTGTGAGAGCCTTAGCTGGACTTCTTCAGGGAGCAGACCTTTTTTTTTTTTTTAAAATCACAATGTACTGATTTGTATGCCTTTGTCTACCATTGTTTTTTCTTTCTTCACAGTTTTGAAGACATTATAAAAATCAGCTATTGGTTTAGTATGTTTATTCCAAAGCAAATTTAATGAAACTGAACTGTAGTTTAGGTCAACTTTTAAGAATTACCCTCTTTCAACTTATGAAAGTTGAAAAAGGGCAGATAAACTCTTTCAGTAAAGACTACCTAAAATTGAAGTTATATGATCAAAGGTCACAGTTTGTATAACTTTTAGAAGTTTTCTTGGGCAGAAAGTTGTTATATTTTATTTTCCTGCAGATAGGAAGACTCTAGAAGGTAGTGTAATTATAGTAGTTAAGAGCAGGGCTTTGGAATCTCACTGCCTTGGGTTTGAATTCTAGCTCCGCTGTTGACTAGCTCTGTGTGTGTGTGTGTGTGTATGTGTGTGAGAGAAAGAGATAGAGAGCGATTGATCTTGGACAAGTTATTTAATTTCTTTAAGCCTCAATTCCCACATCTGTAAAAAATGAAGATAAATACAACTTAGACCTTATAGGATTATGAGACCCAAAAAAGATCATGTATGTAAAGCTCTTAGCCTAGCACCTGGTACCATGACTATTTAGCTCCACTAGAATTTAAACGTCATAAGGACAGTGACTTTGTTTTTTTCAGTTTTGTACTTCTAGCACACAGAACCATGCCTGGTATATAGAAGGTGTATAGTAAGTCTTTTTTCAACCAGTGAATTCCTGGCATCTGAAAAATGAACACATAGTTATTTAAAATCTTAGATAATCTTAGACTAGATAATTTCGTAGAAATTTGTAATTTCTATTTATAATTTCCTAATTTCTCTTCTCTGAGAAAATAAGCTTACTTACTGGTAGATCCTAGATGAGTATTTTTCAAACTTTTTTTTTTTTTATTGTGACCTACAGTATGAAGTACCTTTCATTCATTTGCATACATTTTATATATGTGTGTATATAAAACTGAAACAATATCATGAAGCAGTAAGTATTGCAACAAATTTCTAGTGTTATCCCTTCTAGTCTGTTTTATGTCGTTTTTTAAAAAAAGCTTATCTGAACCCACTGACATATTTCACAACCCATTAGTAGATCATAATCTGCAGTTTGAAAAAGCACTATGTTTTTTTTAAACTGTTCTTTAGATGAAGGTTTACAGAGCAAACCAGTTTCTCATTAAACAGTTAATACACATATTGTTTTGTGACATTGGTTTCCAGCCCCACGACACGTCAGCACTCTCCCCTCTCGACCTTGGGTTCCCCATTACCAGCTTTCCAGGCCCTTCCTGCCTTCTCGCCCTTGCCCTGGGCTGGGGTGCCCGTTTAGTCTCATGTTGTTTTATGGGCCCATCTAATCTTTGGTGGAAGGGTGAACCTCAGGAAAAAAAGCACTATTCTTGATCACCCTATAATAAACTTGATTTATTTTCAAATTCTAAATAGGAATAAAATACAAGTTTCATGTGATAACTTATTGCTTGAGGTTTTTCTTTTGCCCAGGCTTGTTTATGTCTGAATCATTTCTAGTAGAAACCAAGCCATAAATATTTATCTCAGTTGACTTACTTTTAGGCTGCCTTCCCTATCATATAAAGTATCGAGACAGGAAATTGGTCAGAAATATGGTTGTCGGGTGTATGTGTTGCTCATGTGAGTCTGTGCATTCTATGATTAGTCAGGACAGCTGCCATATAGGCTTTGTATTTATGTCTTTTTAAGCCACTGTGTGCTTTTTCAAACTGTAATTATCCTTTTTTTCCCCTTCTGGAAGAAGAAGAAAATGTTCTGTGTATTTATCAAACTTTCTTCTCTTAACTTTTATACTATAGTCAGTTGTAGAATGTGGCAAGATAGCATGTAATGTAACCCATTCTGTTTTCCTGTGGCTATAAACTCCTTTGATCACGTGGGCAGCCTTTCTCTGCTTGAAGTGGAGGTCAAACTGAACAGCACTTTGTTGTTGTTAGTTGCCCATGAGTTGATTCTCTAAATATTGAGGTGCATTTGGCTGAAGTAGATTGCTGGTGAAAAAAGCAGAGCATGGGGAAAATGATAAAATCAAATTACCAATAAAAATGTAACCAGTTTTGTCCGTCACACAAAAATTACTCTTCAGAATGAATAGAATAACTACCAAACTGTTTTGAACCAGCACAAAAGGTTAGATTTGGCCCCAAAATTGACTGAAATGTTATTCTGGAGGAGTGTTTTCTGTTATTAAATAGGGTGTTATAAATTCACCAGAAATTAACACCAGAAAATTAGAAACTATTTAAAACAAACAAGAATCAAATGAATAGTCTAGAACTGAAAAATACAATATCTGATATTAAATGGATAAATCCATAAATATAGTAGGAGATTTTAAACATGACTGTCTCAGTAATTATTAGATCATAAAGACATAAATAACAGTAAGGATACAGTGGATTTGAATAAAATAAATAAACAAATCTGACCTAATCAACATGTACAGAATACTCTGCATAGGTAATATTTCTGCAGGATCTGTTTACTAAGCTGATGTGTAGATGAGTAAATTAACTTACCAGTTATCCCACTTACAGAAGATGTGTCTGATTCTGTTAGTGCTTTTGGTACTTTGTCTTTAAAATTATACATTAAAAAAAGAACAGCAAACTTACAAAAACTGAGAATAAAGGATTCTTACATCTTTGCTGGTTTCACATTTTAATAGGATCACTTCTGAACTTCTTAGCATGATGTTGAAGATCCCACAGTCTGGCTCACATATACATTTCTAGCCTCATCTCCTGCCTCTCCTCTGCCATTCAGTACGCACAGGACTACGTGTCCCTTGAGATATTCAGTCTGGGCTTTTCTCTGGTTCAGCTGTAACCTCTGAAATTTCCCCTGTAGTAACTCACTCACCTTCCCTCCTGTAGCTTTTTGTTATATCATCAGTATAATGCTTATCCACTCGTGTTATTAGTAGTTGTTTGTGTCTCCTGCTAGAATGTGTATTCTTTGATAATAAGGACAAAGTGATGCTATTCATTTTGGAGTTATCTTTATGCAAGATGTATCGCTGGCGGAAAAGCCCTAGAGAAAGGGAGACTAGGGAGGTTTTTGCAGTCATTTGGAGGGAGGTCTCTTTTGGAGATAAGGGCTTTGTCTAGAGATATGTTGTAGGAATGAAAAGGGAGTATGAGATAAATAAGAAATTGTGCAAGAAGAATTGAAAAGTTGACCACCAGTTAGATGGTAGAACAGAATGTCAAGGTGAGGAAGGAACTAGAGATATGACTGAGGTTTTTGAGCCTGAATGAGAAAGAATGATAATGGGAATGGGAAAAATTAATCAGAGGAGCTTGTTTGTGCGTGTTTTCTCTTTTAATAGGAGAGGAGTGGAAACTGGAGGTGGTAGGGATAAGTGTGTTAGGTTTGATGCGGTAGTCATATGTATAAACTCTGGAGCTTGAGAGAGAGGTCAAGATGAGTGAGTGAGAGAGAGAGATTTAGGAGGTAGGAGACATTTGGAAAGCATATGGCAGTATACATGATTTTGAAAATTGAGTTGATATTGTTTCCTGGCATAATTTAATTACTTAGAGCCAGGATTTCGACTAGAACATATATATAAATGAACAGATGGGTGCTTTTTCACCTCCAAAGTGAATGTACTTCTGCATTTTGTTCTAGGGTATTTTCTTTAAGGAATGTTAATAATTCAGATATTAATTCTCAGCCTGTTCATGTTTTAAGGTACTATTGATAATCACATGTGTATTAGTAAAGTACTTTTGGTCTTACCTGATCCTGAGGCATCGCATTGTACATTAAGGAGCTGGTTGGATCTCATTCTTCCTTTCTCTCTCTCTCTTTTTTTAATCCAAGTGCTGCCTAATTTTAAAGGAAAGCAAGAAGGTAAAATAATACTCCAAGCAGAATATTTTCTTCTACTTGAGTCACAGGTTTGCTTTAGTAAACTGAATTACAACCTAAGAAAAATATCACCTTTAGGAGCAGTGTAGCTGTATATTTTGTAATGTGATAATAGATGTACATGAAGGTTGAGAACCAAACCCTGCTTTGGGATTTGGCCCCCAAATCGTCAAATCAGGTGTTTAAAAATGAGTTTGAAAATTACATGTACTTTTTTTTTTCCTGCACTATAGGAAATGCAGTTCAAAGAGACATGTGAGAGATAGTGTTGACCAAGTTAGAACTGCAAACAGACACAGAGCTGTGTAATTTAGTTTAACTTTGTAGAATCATATCATTAGCAAATGTATATTCAGTGGGAGTGGTGAAGGAAATAGATTTTCACAAGGTAACTTGCTGAGAATACAAAGACCAAGTACAGTTAATTTTTGGTCAAAGTAAACTTGAATTTAAAGACCAGGAATATGGGGAAATTTTTTTAAAAGGCAAACTCTATTTTTTTTTTTTTTGTTCGTTTAGCCCAAATTTTCCACTTGAAAGTTTTTTGAACCTCATGCTCATTAGCTTTTAAAAATATCTCGAGTACAAAATTATCATTTAATGACTCATTGTCTGTAAAGACATTGTTCACAAAAGTCAAAGTTGACCATGTCTCACTATCCTTTGAAGTAGTTTTATTAAATAACATTAAGCTCCAAATTTAAATATAGAGTAGAAATTGCTTACCTAAATTCCTATACTTTCTTGATTAAAAAAACAAATGAAAAACACACATTGCAGTTTTTCCTGTAATAGATTTCTAGGATCCTGTAGAATACAATTTGACACTTTATGGTTGACCTGCGCTGTATTTAAGTCTTAACACTGAAGAAGTGACTACGCTTTTTCTACTGACTTTCTGCTTGAGATGTAAGAGTAAATCATTAGTAACCCTATCTTAGAATGAAAAGTTTAATTTATTTAAGTATCCTCTACCCCTCTAGAGACTGGTACCGTAAAAATGAATATTTTTATCTGAGTATCTTAAAGATATGAAGATTAGGTATGAGACAAATGGATTGAAAAAATTTAATCAGTATGAGTAGATCTTTGATCAGAAGATTTAGCCACCTGTAACAATTAGTATTGATCACAATTTGTCGTGGTACTAGACAGATTCCTAATTGTTATATTTTGCATCTTGTTCTTTGAAACTGGTAAAGGAGTAAAAGTATGGTAGATTTCGCACTGCAGTCAATTTTTTCTGAGCCTAGGAAACTCTGGATTGGTAGGTAGATTTAAAAGCAAAATGTATACGATTTGTCAGTTTCCCTTGTGAGTGGAAGAGATGTTCCAGATCAGTGGTCTTCAAACTGGGGTATGTATACCTGAGTGGTGAGGAGGGGGAAGACCAATTAGTTTGGATAGCTTTAAGGAAGTCAATGTCTAGATCTTCCGTTTCCATACCTGCTCTTTCCTAAAATTGATCTGCCTGAGAAAGATGCCTGTTGTGGAAGTTCTATCTCAGATCCCCTTTTCCCACTTGACAAAGACAGGCATACGTTTCGACCCATCTTAATCATACTAGGGTACATAGCCGAAGAGTTTTACAAACTTCCAAGGCACCAAAACGAAGGGAACAATTTGACGATTAATGGTTTGTCATAAAAGCATCACCCCAAACTTCTCACCGAAAGGTATATTTTCAGTAATTATTATTTATGTTTATTATTTATTATAATTTTGATAAAACTGTGCTGTTTTTATAATACCAGTGGTTACTGTAATAATTCAGTCCAGAAGGCAAAATTTAATACCTAGGGCATTATGGTCATTGGAAATTAAGAAAAATTTAAATACACACAAACACATGTAATAGATTGAAGTATTACAGGATGATCAATGAAAGACTCTCAAGCCTACAAGTGTATCAAATTCAGATAACATTCTTTGGGGGAAGTGGAATGAAAATAAAAGTTCAAGGAGAAAAAGGGAAGATGTAAAATTCCTACAGTTTTGTAGAGTTTGTAAAGTTTTGTACAGTTTTGAAGAGTTTGTCCATGGAATTTTTAAATAGGTGATTCTAGATACCAAATCTCTATGGTATTTTTATTTATTTGGATGCATTTAAAATAATTATGTAAAAGTTTTATTTAAACATATCAAAATTTATATTATGCAGGAAATTAAATTGTTTACAACTATGAATCTTAAGATGAAAACTTTTGGATACCAAAACTATTTTAGTATGAATGAAAAAGTTGAAAATCATTGGTGTAGACAGCCCCTTGAGAGATTAATGGAGAATAGAGGCTTGCTTATTTATGATTGCTAATAAGTAGGATAAATTAGCAGATCCCTTATACTGTAGTAAAGTACGTTATTTCTTTGAAAAATGCCTATAACTGAATGTTTACTCTCCAAACTAAGAATTTCCTTGGCTGGATAAAAATGTTGTTCTGAAATCTGATACTTCTTCCTTTAGTCTATGTTGAGCCACATGACATAGCTTAAAAAAATAAACAAATGTGTTAACTGAATCTGGCAGTAGCTGCAGCTGTCAGTAATGTCAGCCCTAGCTGTAGATCCGTGGCTGTTCCCTATATAGCAAACTCTAGCTTCATGTAAGTAGATTTTGTTGAGGAAAAAATCAAGACAACAAATCTGAACCAGCTACCTAGTTAAGACTACTTATTATACAGTCTTTGACATTTAGTATTGGAAAAATGAATGTTTAAGTTTAACACAGATGGCAAATAAGGACTGTTTGTGGCATCCCACAAAAAATTCTTAAATTATTCATAACAGACAATTAATATCCCCATTTGTTACCAGGATTTTAGATGATTTTTTTTTAAAGTAATTTATAAAGCATAACTTGAAGTTGGTGATTAAAGACTTTTTGATATTCTATAGTTCAGATAGCTTTTTTGTCTTACAAAATAAAAGTTACTTTGCCACTCTACTGACATTGATTAGTTCCTGTGAGTTTAGAAAAAGAGTTTAATGTATATATCTGTTATGGATTGAATTGTGTCCCCCAAAAATGTGTGTCAACTTGGCTAGGCCATGATTCCTAGTATTGTGTGATTATCCACCATTTTGTCATCTGATGTGATTTTCCTATGTGCTATAAATCCTGCTTCTATGATGTTAATGAGGCAGGATTAGATGTAGTTATGTTAATAAGGCAGAATTCAATCTACAAGATTAAGTTGTATCTTGAGTCAGTTTATTTTGAGATACAAAAGAGAAGCGAGCAGAGTCAGGGGGACCTCATGACCACCAAGCAAGAAGAGGGAGCATGTCCTTTGGACCCAGGGTCCCTGCTCTGAAAAGTCCCTAGACTAGGGAAAGATTGATGACAAGGACCTTCCCCCAGAGCCGACAGAGAGAAAGCCTTCCCCTGGAGCTGGCATCCTGAATTCAGACTTCTAGCCTTCTAAACTGTGAGGGAATAGATTTCTATTTGTTAAAGCCATCCACTTGTGGTATTTCTGTTATAGCAGTACTAGATAACTAAGACAATATCCCAACTCACTAATTGCCTTCCTGGAATAGTTTATTATTATAGACTCAGAGAAATGTGTTTTACTTTTATGGGATTGAATTGAGAGAAGGATATTTTCTAGATATCTTATTGATTTAATTCCATCATGGACAGAGAACATACTTTGTATGATTTCGGTTCTTTTATATTTGTTAAGTTTGTTTTATGATCCAGGATATACTCTTAAAAAGAATGTGTATTCTGCTGTTGGTGGTGTATACTATAAATGTCATTTAGATCTAATTAGTTGATTTTTTTTTTTAAGTGTTGAATTCTTTTCTATCCTTGTTGATTTACTGTCTACTAGTTCTGTTGATCACTGAGAGAGGAATGTTGAAGTCTCCAGTTATAATTGTGGATTTGTCCCTTTTTCCTTTTAGTTTTTGTTTCGTGTGTCTTGAAGCTCTGTTATTAGGTGTATACACATTTAGGATTATTATATTATCTTGGTGAATTGACCTTTTTATCATTATGTAATGTCCCTCTCTATCCCTGGCACTTTTCCTTGCTTTCAGATCTACTTTATGTGATACTAATACAGTCACTCCATCTTTCTTTTGATTTCTGTTTGCATGGTATATCTTTATCGTTTTACTTTTAACTTATCTATACTATTATACTTAAAAATGAGTTTCCTGTAGACAGCATATCGTTGGGTCTTGTATTTTAATTCAATTAGATGACAATCTCTATCTTTTAATTGATGTATTTACACCATTTACATTGAATATAATTATTGATAGGTTTGGATTAGACCTACTAATTTATTATTTTTCTGTTTGTCCTGTTGTTCATTCTGCTATTTTCCCTTTCTGCCCTCTATTGGAGTATTTAAATATTTTTTAGTATTTCATTTTAATTTATCTATTGTGTTTCTTACTATATCTCTTTGTATTGTTTATTCTGGTAGTTGTTTTAGGAATTATAGTGTACATACTTAACTTTTCATAAATTTTTTTTTCTTTCTTTTCATAGATCTATTTTACCACTTCAAGAGGAATGTACAAACCTTACCACTACATAGATCCTTTACCTTCCCCCTTTATGTTGTGGTTGTCATATGTATTATATCTATATACATTGCAAACCCCACCAGACAGTGTTATCATTTTACTTCCAACGATTATACACATTTTAAAGAACTTAAGAGAAAAATAGTCTATTATATTTATCCAGATATTTATCATTTCTGTTGCTCCTTCTTCATTCCCAGAGTTCCATGTTTCTCTCTGGTATCATTTCTTCTACCGGAAGAGCTTTCTTTAGCAATTCTTTAAAGCAGTTTTGCAAGCAGTTTGAAAACAATTCTTTTAGTTTTCCTTCAGTGAGAATGTCTATTTTGCCTTCATTCCTGAAGGATATTTTCACTGGATATGAAATTGGGTTAGCAGGTTTTTGTTGGGTTTTTTGAGTGCTTAAAAATTTTCATGGCGGTGCCTTCTGGTCTTCGTCCTTCTGAAAAGAAATTAGTTTTTGAATTGTTGTTCCCCTGTATAAATGCATCGTTTTTCTCTGGCTGCTTTCAAGTTTTTCTTTCTTTGTCTTTGGTTTCTAGCAGTTTTATTATATCTAGGCATGGATTTTTGTTTGTTTGTTTGTTTTTTGCTGTTTAGGGTCATAACCACACAGGTGTGGTTCACGGAGGGGCCAGGAATTTATGGAAAACTATGGGATTTCTTTCTCAAGCTTCCCTCCCTCTGTGGTTTCACCAACTGTCCTCGGCTCCCAAGGACTCCCAAGTCTCTTGATCCTCTGGTTAGAAAGCCAGGGCTTTAGTTTCCTGCGTTGCCTCACTTCCTGTGACCGAGTCTGCCTCCAAGACTAAGTGGTGGGAGAGTTGAAAGGGAAAAGAACCTATCGGGAATCCCTCTCAACCCCCAGATAATACTCTTTGGGCCACAGTTTCTTTGATCATAGAGAAGAATTCCTCTCATAATTTTAGATGCCTGACCAGCCACTGCGGCCCCTGCTGCCTCAGGATTCCAGCTTTGAGACTGGGGCTTGTTATGTAAATGAGCCAAAGATGGCCTCTGTGTATTGGCCCCAGGTTGTTTACTTCTTCATAGCAAGCTGAGGCCCATTAGCTAGTCCTCAGTTGTTGGACATTTGTTTCTAGTTTTTAATATCATAAGCAAAACCTGCAATGTACATCTTTGTGGATAAATCTTTGAAAACTATATTTATAAAGATAAATATAATAGAAACAAGTTTTGAAGGAGTGATGAAAGATACAGACAATAGAATTTTTTTAACCTAAATGTTAGCTCCATTAATGTGTCATAATGCAATGAGATATCTCATATATCTTAGTTATCTGGTTTTAGCAAAGATATATGTTAATAATACATGTTATTATAAATCTAAGCGTTTAAAACAAGAGTTTCTCAGACTGATGGAAAATAGTCCTCATAATAATGAATTATTTATATTATGTTAGATCAGCTGTATGAGGGATGTGTTGTATTTTTTGAGGATGGGAGAAGATCAGGCAATATAGAAATTGCCTTTGTTCTTTTATTGTTAAAGTTTAGGTTATTGTAGTAAAACATGAAGGGCAAACCTCAAAATTTCTGGATTTTTGTTTATATTATTAAATTTTTAATAGCAAATATAAATGTTTGGAATGTTTAAATTTGATCAAAAAGGTGAACTTCATTTATTTTATTTGAAGTTGAAAGTGTATTCTTGAGGAGTAAGGTGGTGTGAGAGGAATTAGTATAGCTATTGTTATGTTTTTGAGCCATGGCACCAGGGAGAAGAGTAATTTAAATGTTAAAAAAAAAAAAAAAGATTACTTTTACAATATTAAGATTTGGTTTTGAAATTCAATTTTTTACTTTGTAGTATGTAATGAGATATAAGCTGGAAACAGTTTGGAAGATCCATTGGTTAGTACAGAGGTTGCTGACTTTTTCTTTCAAAAGGCCAGATAATAAATAGTATAGGCTTTTTGGTCCACATAAGGTCTCTATTACATATTCTTCTTCTTTTTTTTTTTGGTAGAGCCTTTAAAAAATGTAAAAACCGTTTTTAGCTTAAGGGACATATAAAAATAGGCTATGGGCTGTAGTTTGTCAATCTCTGGATTGTTTTTGATTGTAATACCCAAATGAAACATATTTGTTGTAGAAAATATAGAAAATCATGAGAAAGGGATTATCACCCATAATATTTTTACTGTTAACATTTTAGTGAATATCATTTCAGACTTTCTATGCATATATATTTTTTAATACAAAAATAGAATCAAATCACAGACTGGGAGAAAATATTTGTAAAACACATCCAATAAAGGACTTGTGTCCAGAGTACAGAAAGAACCCTCCCACTCAATAATAAGAAAACAAACAACCCGATTTTGAAAAAATGGGCAAAAGATTTGAACATACCCTTCACCAAAGAAGATATATAGACTGCCTAATTAACATCATTAGACATCAGGGAAATACAAATTAAAACCACAGTGAGGTACATATCTATTAGAATGGCAAAAAAAAAAACCTTAAAAAAACAAAAAACATACCTAACAATACCAAGTGCTGGCAGGGATGTGGAGCAATTAGAATGCTCATAACTGATGGTGGACATGCAAAATGGTACTGCTCTTTTAGTACAACCACCTTGGAAAACAATTGGCAGTATCTTATAAAGTTGAGCATGTGCTTACCATGCAACCCAGCAATCCCATTCCTGGGTATTTACCCAAATTAAATGAAAATTTACAATTATGCAAAAACCGCTAAGTGAATGTTTATAATGGATGTATTCATAATTGCCCAAAACTTGAAACAACCCAAGCGACAAACTGATATATCTGTAAACGGAAATCTGTTCAGAAATAAAAAGGAATGAGCTACTGATACATGCAACAATGTAGATGAATTTCAACTGCTAGAATGTCTAAGTGACAGAAATCAGACCAGTGGTTGCCAGGAACTGTGGAGGAAGAGAGATTGACTACAAAGGGGCATGAGGGAGTTTTTGGGAGTGATAGAACTGTTTTATATCTAGATTGTGGTGGTATTTATGTAACTGTATATGTTTGTCAAAACTTATAGAACTATACGTTAAGAAGGATAAATTTTACTGTCCATATATTATACCTCAATTAAAAAAAAAAAGACAATCTAATAAAAAATGAACAAAAGATTTGGACAGATATTTCACCAAAGAAGATACATAGATGGTAAGTAAAGACAAGAAAGATGCTCAATATCATTATTCATCAGGGAAATACAAATTAAAACCACAATGAGATACCACTACATGTGCCCATTAAGTAATGACTCCCCAACTTCCCCATTCCCCCCAGCTCCTGATATCCTGTGATCTACTTTCCGTCTCTAGGAGGTCTCTGTGAATTTGCCTATTCTAGATGTTTCATGTAAGTGGAATCATACAGTATTTGTTCTTTCACGTCTGGATTATTTCACTTGGCATAATGTTTTTAAGGCTCATCTGTGTTGTCGTATATATCAAAAGTTCATTCCTTCTTATAGCTGAATAATATTTCATTGTATGTATATACCACACTTTGTTTACCCATTCATTTGCTGATGGACACTTGGGCTGTTTTTACCTTTTGGCTCCCATTGATTTTAAATGTCTCTTTGATCATATTCCAAATGCTTTTATTTCTGTTACTGTGCTTTTTATTTTGTTCCATTAGTCTGTTTACTTTGACACCTGAACTGTACTGCTTTAGTAAGTATACTTTTATAATACATTTTAATATCTGGCAATGCAGGTCTCCTCTTATCATTCTTATGTTTGAATGTTTCCTAGATATTCTCACCCATTTATTTTCCAAATTAAGTTCGAAATGATTTTGTTCAGTTCCAATAAAAATCTTTATAAACCTCCTATCTAGAAGCATGGTAAATCTCTTAAAAGGCTTCTGCTATAGATCTGTCAGTAAAATCTTATAATTGGCTTATATTCTGTATTTTATTACATTTAATCCTAACATTTGGGTGGGTTTGGCTGCTGGGGTCTTTTTTCTGTTATATTTTCTTCTTATCTCTGAAATATAGGAAAGATTGATTTTTATATTGTTTTTAAGTGGTCATCCTACTAAATCCTTTTATTTCCAATATCATTTTGTATGGCTGTTTGTCCTAGTGAAAACGCTAGACTGATACTCCGCTGGAAGTTATAACAAAGAATTTTATTAAAGGGAAAACAAAACAAGTAAGATCGTTTCGCGAAATAGAGAATAACACAGGCACTCAAACAAAAGGCAGCGTGTGTTCCGGCTTGCAGGGAAAGCTGTGAGGTATTTATTTATCAGGCAGAGCAAACAAAGGCAAAGTGGTTTCACATCAAGCGACTGCAGGGATAGGAAGGAAAAATTTACAAGGGGTTGTCAAACTACAAACTTTTCTAACATCAGTTTCTCACCTTACATCTATCTCTTATTTCTCAACAAATTGACAAAAGCAGTATATTTTTTAAATTGTGCATTAGATGAGAGTTTACAGAGCAAATTAGTTTCTCATTAAACAATTAATACACATATTGTTTTGTGGCATTGATTGCCAACCCCATGACGTGTCAGTATTCTCCCCTTCTCGAGCTTGATTTCCCTATTTGCATTCATCCAGGTTTCCTGTCCCCTCCTGCCTTCTTGTCCTTTCCCCTGGGCTAGTGTGTCCATTTAGTCTCATATACATGGTTGAGCTACATGTATTATTGTTTGTTTTATGGGCCTGTCTAATCTTTGGCTGAAGGGTGAACCTCAGGAGTGACTTCAGTACTGAATTAAAAGCGTGTCCAGAGGCCATGCTCTCGGGTTTCTCCAGAGTCTGATGTTTTTTTGTGAGTTTGAATTTTGTTCTGCATTTTTCTCCAGCTCTGTCTGGAACCCTCTGTTGTGATCCCTGTCAGCAGTCAGTGGTGGTAGCCGGGCAACATCTAGTTACGCTGGACTCAGTCTGGTGGATACTGTGGTAGTTGTGGTCCATTAGTCCTTTGGACTGATCTTTCCCTGTGTCTTCAGTTTTCTTCATTCTCCCATGGTCCAGACAGGGTGGGAACAGTGGAGTGTCTTAGATGGCCATAAAGCAGTATTTCTAAAACAAGCACATAAACATTTCTGATGTGGAGGTTTATGATTGATTGTAGTCCAGCCAGTTCAACCCTAGTTAGAGTCCTTGAAATGTAAAAGTTGACCATTTGGTTAGGAAGGAGATTGCTTCAGCTCTAACTTGAAACCTTTTGAAATGTGAATATTGCCCATCTGGCTAGGAGGGAGTGAGTTAGGGCCTAGGGATTCACAGGATGAATTGCCTGAGAGCAGTTAAGATAACAAGATTATTGACATAAACAAGATCTCTATACTCTTTGTGTCACAAGCAATTAAACTTTCACAGGAAGCCAGCTTGTCTTTTGTAGAAGGCAGAGGCAGTCTTCAAACCTAGTTGCAGCTTAGCTTAAAATAGAATTTAAGTTTATGTCCAGGATTAACCTTTTCAATCATGTGAAGCAGCCCCAGTTTTAAAGTTTGCTTATTTATGTTTAACTTAAATAGGGTGTTATCAAAGGAAAATTTGGGGAAGACATATCATAATTTAATTAGTATTCTGTATTTCCACTAGATTCCACACTGTGAAGCTAATGTTAATTATATAAGGATGTGTTACGGTTAGGTACACTATTCATTGTAGTAGGTCCTCAGGTCTATAGCATCTACAAAAAAAGACTGTCTCCATTATGGAGAAGTGTTTATTGATGAAACATGAATCTGACCTTTATTTTTGGAATATTCCTAGAGTTAAATTTTTTTTTTTAAACCTATTTAGTGTATGATCTGTAGGATTAGAGATCACTACATGTAGTTTCTTCTCTTGGAACTAGTTTCTATCTTTAAAAAAACTTCTACCTTCATCTCCACCCTCCACCCGAGTATATTTGTATGTGTCATTGGTTGGAGCTGGCAAGTTATAGTCTTATTAACATTATGGTCTGAAAAGCTGATTAGACAACACTCTAAAATGTTACTGTAAAACTGGTCTTCTTGTTGCCTCTTAGCTAGTATTTTTTAAATCGCTACTGAAATAAGACAATTAAGGGACAGGTAGGAGAATGCTAAGGATTTAAGCCTTATGATTATAGTGTTATTATAAGTAGTCTACTCCACTGCCTTCTGGCATAATTAAAGTGTGAGTTGGTTATGTTTTCCATCTAACACAGCTATATATATATATGCAAAAATACTTAGATTAGTTCACACTTACGTTGCTCTGAAATTGTTATTTTTATGTGTCTCTAAACTCTTGATGAAAGTATGTCTCTTATTTATAAATCCCTATAATCCTAGTAGAATTATAGTTTTAAACACAATGACAATTGTACTATGACCAATATAGTAGTAAAAATTAGAAAAGCATAATAATTATCATGTACAATGTATAGTATATATGTTGCCACATTTGTGTGTACAAGTGAGAGTTACCAAAGATGATCATAGTTTAGCAATGACTAAGAGTGATGAATACGACTTGGTAGGAGTATGAAAATCAGCATCTCACCAGTGTGCTTCCAGATCCAAAGTGAGTGCCAAGATGCTGGAAGATAAGAAAAAGCCAGAAGATGGATACCTTGCCTCCTAAGAGAAAAGGTTAAGATCAAGTTACTGGGCTTGTGGTGGTTATAAATCTGCATATATTCTGAAGACCAGGTCTACTTGATGTCACCACATGAATGTTCAATAGGCATCTCAAATGATGTGTTCAGAACAGAAGTCTTAATTTCTCACTGCTCCAACCTACTTTCCTTCATACAACAAATACACCCACTCCTCATTTATCAACATGGTTAAGTTCCAAAGACCAGGTCATTAGGCAAAAATTGATGTTATACGAAAATGGAGGATGACCACATCAGTTCAAAAAATGGAGGATGACTACATCATTACACAACTACCAAATTACATCATTACATAACCTCCAAATTACATCACTACAGAACTGCCGAATTACATCATTATAGAACTTCCAAACCACTGAGAATCATAGCCCAGCCAAGATGACACATAACCTTAACCATCACAGCCAGCGTTACTCTCACCTAGCACCTCGGCATTCATTACTGCCAGACGTACGTCGTTAGTACGCAGAATAGTCGGATAGTAGACTTTTTGCTATTATCAGAAATGCGAAATGTTGGATAACAAGATAGTCGGTAAGTGAGGAATAGGTGTATTTATTGAGCTACTATGTGTCAGGTACTGTCCATCAGTGAACTTAACAAGGCTCTCTGCCCTCATGTTGCTTACAATCTAGCAGGGAGAAACAGGCAGTAAATAATAAGCATAGTTGGTAAGTTGTTAAGCACTATAAAAAAATAGAAAAGGGTAAGAGTAATTGGGAGTGCTAGAGGTAAATGGAGAGGTCAGAGTGAGCCTCGTTAAGGTGAAATTGGAGCAAAGATCTGGAGTTGAGGGAGTTAGGTAGGGATATCTGGGGGAAAATCATTCCAAGTCAAGAGAACAGCTGGAGCAAAGACCCAAAGTCAAGTAGTTACCTAGGTGTCCAGTGAACAGCAAGGAGGCCAGTGTGACTAGTGCGGAGCCATTGAGGGCAAGGGTATGAGAGGAAGTTAAAGAAGGAAACTACAAATCATAGGGTCTTAGGCCACTGTAAAGACTTTAGCTTTTAGTCTGAGTGAAATAGGGAATCATTGTAGTGTTTTGAGCAGAGGAATAACATCTGATTCACATTTTAAAAGAATTACTATGGTAATATAGAAGGAATATACTCTGGAATATAGAAAGGCAAGAGCAGAAGCAGGAAGACATGTTAAGAGTGATTGCAGAAATCCAAGTGAAGAAATCCAGGGTGGTAGCAGTGGAGGTAGTGAGAGATCTTTGGATTCTGAATAGAGCTACTATGATTTCCTGACACTTTGGATATGGAATGTGACTCCATGGTTTTTGGCCTGAACAACTAACATGGTAATGCCATTACCTGAGGTAGGAGAGGCTCCAGGTGGAGCAGGTTTGTGGGTAAGATGAGGAGTTCAGTTTTGTGTATTAAGTTTGTAATACATAAGTAAAGATGTCGAATAGGCAGTTGGATGTACAAATCTGGAATCTCGGGGAGAGGACTAGGTGGAGATAGAAATTTGAGTGTCAAAATGTAGATAATATTTAAAATCTGGGACTGCATGAGACACAATGGAGTAAGTGTAGTTAGAGAAGACCAAAGACAGAGCCTGAGGCACACCACATATATTTCCTTTGTTCTCCTTCATAGGAAAAAAAAAAAAAATCCAGGAAGGTAAGGGTAAATTTCAAGGTACCCATAAAGAAAGTTTACAAACATACTCATCAAAATAAAGAAGAAAAACATAAAGTTTCCGTAAAAACAAAAGAAAAGTAGTGCCAACTACTATCTCCCTAGCTCCTCAAGCCAAAAATCTAGAAGTTAGGCACTTCCGGGCAACATGGCGCTATAGTCAGAAGCACCACACTGTCCCTCTGCAGCAAAGATCAGAAAAACTGAGTCAAACAGAGTCACACATCAATCTTGAAACTCTAACCATCAAATGAAGAGATAAAGAACTCAGCCAAGCACCAAATGGAATAAGAAACTGACCGAAAACAGAGCGCGAGGAGAGATACACGCAGAGGTCCCCTATCAGCTACTACAGCATGGATCTGCCATCTTGGACTCCTGTTGGAGATCAGCAAACGGGAGGTACGAGAAAGCAGCTTCACGGAGCTTCCAGCAGGAGATAGAACAACCAGTAACCCACGATATAGACTTTCCCACCACCCACCCTTCTTCACCCCCATTTAGCCTCCTTTGCTTCCTGCAGCCACAGTCTATTGGCCGGGAAGCACAAGCTTCTCCCCAGTGCTGCTTGGATTCCACCCGCCCGCACTGGCCAGGTCCCTGAGTACCATTTGTTGGCTGCTGGTGTTGCTTTTTTCCGCTTCTTTAGATTTCTTCCTTACCTCTCACCACTTCCTCCTCCTTTCTCTCAAATACATGGCTCCGTGTGCCATCTTTGCTTCTTCCTGAAAGGATGCAAAACACTGCTCGACTGTAAAACTGCTTCCTGGCCCGTGCCACCACGCTGGTGGGACCCCTGGGGCTTTATGTTTGTTTGCTCTGATTGGTTCTGTTTTAATTTGCTTGTTTGTTTTCTGTTTTTTAATCTCGGTTTGGGAGCCCCTTCTAGCCAGGCAGTACCGCATGGCTTGGAAGCTAGTCCCTTACTCTGCGCAGACACACAGGGACATCCCTGGGGGCATTTCTTTTTCCCTGTTTTTGTTTTTTTTTCATTATTTAGTGTTCTCCTCTCTCTTATTCCCTTTTTGTTGTTCTTTATTTCCAGTTTCTCGATTTATTCATTTTTTTCTTCTACCCTTTTTCTTTCATTTTTGTTTTTCCCCATTTCTCAGAGTCTCATCTCTCCACTCCAATAGCAAGCTCTCTTAGCACTCTTTTTTGTTTGTGTGTATGTCTTTGGCTCCTGTTCCTCTCTCCTCTCTCTCATCTTTCCCATACCCATCTTAGCTCCACACATCACAATCTACTCCCTCCTTCCTGCCTAACTGCACCATGTGCTGAACATCACATGCCCAAGCAACAGAGGCACGGCCTACTGGAACCTGCCCTGCACTGATTCCCAGTCCGCACTGTCAGCCCTGGTACATGCCTCAAAAAACCTATCTCAGCAACTCCCCTTCACTGGACCTGCCCTGCTGTGCCATACCTGAATGACTGACACTGCCCATTGGAGAAGGAGGTGCAAAGTATCGTGCCCACAGACAAGCAAACAACAGAGAACGCACAGCCTGCCTGCTCAGACATAACCAAATAAAACAAAAAAGCAGAACAAAACAAACAAATCTGCAATCAATAAACAAGGAAAATAACCACTGAATGCCCAGAAGACAGCAGACTGTATCAAAACATTTACAAAAACAGAACAGGATGGTTCCAGTAGGCGTCCAAACTAAAACACCAGATGACCATCCAGTAGAAGAAAAGGCACTAGACCTAACTGATAGGGCATTCAAATCTCTAATATTCAAAATTATCCAAGAGTTGAAGCAACAGGCAGACAAAAATGAAGAAAAAAATAGACAAATTCATGGAAGAGGCAAACAAATTCATGGAAAATACAGACAAAAAAATAGAAGAATTCAAGAAAATAATACAGGAAACAAAATGCTAAAATAAATTCACAACTAGAAATCATACAAAAACAACAATTAGAAATCCAAAAGATAAAACAAGATTTCAGAAATGGACAGTGTCATAGAAGGGCTGAGGAGCAGGTTTGAAACGATGGAAGATAGGATCAGCAAAATTGAAGACAAACACTTAGATGCAACTCTGTTTGAGGAAAAATCAGAAAAAAGAATGAAGAAAAATGAAGAAACCCTGAAAATTATGTGGGATACAATCAAAAGCAAAAATCTGCGAGTGATCAGAGTTCCAGAACAGGGGGAGAAAACAGAAAACACAGAGAGGATCGTTAAAGAATTGCTGACGGAAAACTTCCCCAATATCATGAAAGATGAAAAGCTGACCATCCAAGAAGCTCAACAAACCCCATATAGGATAGACCCCAAGAGAAAATCACCAAGGCATATCATAATCACACTCGCCAAAACCAAAGACAAACAAAGAATCCTGAGAGCAGCTCGAGAAAAACATAAAGTCACATACAGAGGAGAAACAATAAGACTAAGCTCGGATTATTCCACAGAAACTGCAGGCAAGAAGGCAATGGGATGACATATATAAAGCCTTGAAAGAAAAAAATAGTCAGCCAAGAATAATATATCCTGCAAAACTCTCATTCAGATATGATGGTGAAATAAGGTCATTTTCAGATAAACAGAAATTAAGGGACTATGTAAAAACCAAACCGAACTCACAAGACTTATTAAAGGAAGTCTTTTGATCTGAGAACAAGCAATATCAGACCACAGGCTGAATCTAGGACACAGGATTGTACTAGCCAGATACCAACCTAGGAAAAGAACTCTTAAGGACTTTGCAAAGCCAAAAGAATTACAAAAGGGAACCAGAGAGGTTAATCTGTAAATGACAACAGCATCAGAACAATAAAAGAAGGAATAAACAGTGTAGGCATAGAACCTTCTAGTGGAGAAGAAGTCAAGCAATACCAAGTAATAATAGACTGGTACAAATCCAGGAAGGTAAGGGTAAATTTCAAGGTACCCATAAAGAAAGTTTACAAACATACTCATCAAAATAAAGAAGAAAAACATAAAGTTTCCGTAAAAACAAAAGAAAAAAAATCCACAAACAAAAGGAACTCAGCACAGGAGAGTGAGAGGAACAAAGAAAATGTCAGCACCAGAAAAATAAAAACACTACAAAATGCATTCTCACTCCTAGGAATATATCCTAGAGAAATAAGAGCTGTCACACTAATAGACATATGCACACCCATGTTCATTGAAGCACTGTCCATGATAGCAAAAAAATGGAAACAACCTAGATGCCCATCGACAGATGAATGGATAAACAAACTATGGTACATAAACACAATGGAGTATTATGCAACGATAAAGAACAGTGATGAATCTGTGAAGCGTCTCATAACATGGATGAAACTGGAGGACATTATGCTGAGTGAAATAAGTCAATCACAAAAGGACAAATATTGTGTGATACCTCTACCATATAACTCATGTAAAAGTTTACACACAAAAAGAAACAATCTTTGTTGGTTACAGGGGATGGGATGGATGGGGGAACTAAATAGATAAGTGGTAACTTTGGTGAAGGGTAAGACAGTACACATTACTGGGGAAGCCAGCACAGCTTGTACAAGGAAAGGTCATGGAAGCTCCATAGATACTTCCAAACTCCCTGAGGGACTGCAGTGCTGGGCAGAGAGCTGTTGGGACCATGGTCTCAGGGAACATCTAGCTCAATTGGCATAACACAGTTTATGAAGACAATGTTCTACATTCTACCTTGGTGAGCAGCATCTGGGCTCCTAAAGGCCATCTAAGATACTCCACTAGTCTCACCTCTTCGGGAGCAAGGGAGTATGAAGAGAACAAGATACAAGGAAAGATTAATCCAAAGGACTAATGGACCACAGCTACCATGGCCTCCATCAGACTGAGTCCAGTACAGCTAGATGGTGCCCGGCTACCACCACTGACTGCTCTGACCAGGATCACGATAGAGGGTCCTGGACAGAGCTGGAAAAGGATGTAGAACAGAATTCTAACTCACACAAAAGAGACCAGATTTACTGGCCTGACAGACTGGAGAAACCTCGAGAGTATGGCCCCTGGACACCCTTCTAGTTCAGTGATGAAGCCCCTCCCAAAGTTCACTGTTCAGCTGGAGATTGGACAGCCTCGTAAAACAAAACAGGACTAATGAGGCACAGCAGTCCAGGGACAAGGACTAGAAGGCAGTAGGGGAAAGGAAAGCTGGTGATAGGGAACCCAAGGTTGAGAAGGGACAATGTTGACATGCCATGGGGTTGTTAACCATTGTCATAGGGCAATATGAGTACTAACTGTTTAATGAGAAAGTATTTGTTCTGCAAACCTTTATCTAAGGTACAAAAAAAAGAAAAAAGAACTATCTATGTGAGATCATGTTGACAACAGCAACTCAAAGGGTTTGATGGGAAGCCTAGGGGGCAGTGAGCTGAAGATAATGGTGATGGAATAATTTGGAAAAGGATGGTGAGAATAGCAGCACAGCTGGAAGAATATAATCAATGTCACTGAATTGTACACGTAGAAACTTTCAAAATGGTGTAACTTTGGCTATGTATATTTTCACCAAAAAAAAGTCCTCAAGGTCGAGAAGGGAGAGTGTTGACACGTTGTGGGGTTCTTAACCAATGTCATAAAACAATATGTGTACTGACTGTTTAATGAGAAGCTATTTGTTCTGTAAACCTTCATCTAAAGTGCAATAAAAAATTTTAAAAGAAATCTAGAAATTATCCTTTATTCCTTACAAACAAATCCTTTCTATACCCAAATCTGTCCTCTTCATCTCCACTCCCACCAACTCAGTCCAAGCCACAACTAACTTCTCCCTGCTTCCACTGTTGCCACTCTACAATCATTTCCACCCAGCAGTCAGAATGATCTTTTAAAAAGCCAGTTCAGATTATATCATTCCTCTGTTCAGAATCCTCCAATGGTCCCTACTGCACTTAGAATAAAATTCCAAATGCCTTTACTTTAGTGGCCAAAACCCTGCATGATCAACTCTTCCCTTGTCCATTATTGTGCAGCCACTTTAGTCGTCTTTCTCACCTCAAACTCACCAAATTTTTCCCTCTATCTGGACTGTTCTTCCTTCCCTCAGGGACTTTTACCAGGCTGACTCCTTCTTGTTATTCAGATCTTGGGTAATAGTACCTCCTCATAAAAGTTTTTCCTACCCACCTAATCTCTAGTAGCCACCAGTCACTAGCTGTCACATCACTGTATTTAAATTTTCTGCATAGCACTTCTCACTATCTGATATTTTGTTTGTTTATTTTTGTTTACTGTCTGCCTCCCCCATTTAAGAAGTTAAGTTCTGTGAGAACAGGGACCTTATCTACTTTCTAGATACAGTTCATGACTGTATCCCCAAGCACCTAGAACACTACCTGGCATATAGTAGGTGCTCAATAAATATTTGCTGGATGAAAATTGAACTTCTTTGTCTTAAATTATCATTTCTTGAGAATGACTGCCCTTTTCCAAAAGCTTCAAACTTACATTTCTAAATTCCTTGTTGAGTATCTCTATCTAAATGTTCTGCAAATACCTCAAACTCGACATGCCTCAAACAGAAATCATCATTCCCCTCTCTGCTCAGTTACTCTTCTAAACCTTGCTGCTTCTCTCAGTTAACGGCATCATCATTAGCCAAACTGATCAGGCTGAAGGTCTTCTTTGATTCCTTTCTCCCTCTTGTCTTTCACCATTTATCAGATGCTATTAGTCTTTATTTTATCTTGCATCTTTCCCTTCTTTTTCACAGCAGTTGCTGCCGTCTCATTTTAGACCTAACTGCTGAGTCCTGATGGTTCATTGGTTAAGAGCTCGGCTGCTAACCAAAAGGTCAGCAGTTCGAATCCGCCAGCTGCTCCTTGGAAACCCTATGGGGCAGTTCTCTGTCCTATCAGGTCACTATGAGTCGGAATAGACTTGTTGGCAACAGGTTTGGTATTTTTGGTTTACCTTTCACTTGGACTGTTATAAAAACTTCTTAGTTGGGCTTTTTGCTTCCAGTCTCTCTCCTTTCCAGACCATTCTACCTTCCACCCATTGTGTCACTTTTCTGTTAAAACAAACAAGCAAATAAACAAATGAACAAAATACAGTCATTACTTTATGCCCTGGAGAGCCAAGGAGGCCTTCATCCCCAGCTTCTAGCCCTGGTGGCACGGTGGTTAAGAGATGGGCTGTAACCAAAAGCTGCTCCTTGGAAATCCTTTGGGACAGTTCTGCTCTGTCCTATAGGGTCGCTGATTCAGAATCGACTTGTCGGCAATGAGTTTTGATTTTGGTTTATTTTTCTAGCCTAAATTTTCACTGTATCCCTGCAACCCTGTGCACATGACCTAGTACCGTGCGTGGTCTCATCAGTCTCATGGCTGTTGGTCAGCACTTACACAAGGCTCTTACCCTGCATCTTTACATAAATGATTTCCTCTGACTAGAGTGCTGCTGAGTCCCTACATCCCTTTTTCTGGGTAATACAGCTTTACCCATCTTTCTTTGAGACCTAACTAAAAAACTACCTCCCCCAAGAATCCTTTCCAGATCTATACCCAACCCCAAAATAGGAACTAATGGCAGAGGTGCTTAGTATCTCTATTATCATGTTTTAATTAGTTATTTATGGGTATAGTTGTCTCCTCTAATTATAAACAAAAACTTGGCCTTATTTGTGCTTGAATTAAGTATAATTTGGTAATCTCCTTTATGTATCCTGAGACCCGACTGCATGTTGCCAGCGTCCGTGTGATCCTGTGGGGTAAATCTGGGATTATGTTCAGTTTCCTTGTACTTCTTTTTCAAAATGGCTTGGTTGGAGATGCATGGAGTACACAGAGCCGTGGATTTTTTTAAGTGTTCTTTGTTCAATTGCTTGTTTCCTTGTTTTTGGTGTTCTACCCTTAATGTAGATCTTGTGTCTCAACAATATTTATTTCTATATGCCTATGAAATGGAACATATTGTGTTAGGTAAAGTGGATGTATTTCGTAACTATTGTGTCTCAAAGCACACAATGACACCTCAACAGAAATGAGATAAAGAGTTTATGCTCCAGTAACATTGCTGCTGTTTTCTTCTTTCGAAGGTTTTTTAGTTTTGCTATAAAGCTTGCTTTGCTTCACTGTTTTCTGAGCCCGTTCTTTCATGAGCTCCCAATAAGCCGTGCTGTAGACCTTAACATTGACTTTTTTCTAGAAACAGGTTTCAAAATTGTCTTTCTTCAAGTATTCTCTCCCGATTTCTTAAAAAGCAAATCAGTGTGTATTTTATAACATCATAGAATCTGAAAGTTGGAAAGGTCCTTTGTGATCATGTAATGCTCACTTTGCAATAACATCATAGAATCTGAAAGTTGGAAAGGTCCTTTGTGATCATGTAATGCTCACTTTGCAGATGAAGACCCACATTAATGCCAAAAGGTTCTCAGCCAGTAAGTGGCAGATGAGTCTATGACTCAAGTGTACCTGTTGCTGCTATGTCAGTTGAAGAAATTATTCTCCTCCCTTCTGATCTGAAGGATTCTGTAGAACATCCTTTGAGATGCACTGGGAGCTGGGGAAGGATGACCCCCAAAACCCAGATTTATACTTTGCCCTTTCGGCTGGGGGGGAAACTCTTTGGAGGAGAAGTTTGGGGAAAGAGAAGCCATCCTTGCCTGGCACAGGCATATACCAGGATTCTGATGGATAGTGTACAGTGACTGAATCAAAGGTAGACTTGTGAGGCATCTTTCAAGGGTAATGGAAGGAAATGACACACAAGAAACTGGGCTTTGGAAACCGTCCGGTATTATTCATAAATGTTTGCAAGGTGAGATCATAGAGAAATTACGTCCCCTCCCCTCTCCACTTCCTAGTCCTTATCCACTAACAACAAGATGTGAAAAGCAAATCAAGTGACAGGAATGAGAAAGCAATCAGCTTTCTATGGAATGGGTATGTGAGTTTGTATAGGTATGGAAGTGGTGAAGATGGTTGACTATAAATACTTATTCCCCTTCCTACTTCTCTCTTCCATTAAACACATTTTGAAAGGTTTTGTTATGTCTTTCTTTTTCCCTGGTTCGTGTAGCTGTGCCACCCTAGATATAGCTTTTCTTTTTTTTTCCCTTGCCACCTTCTCGGTAAAAGGGAGGACAGTTAGAACAGTAGGTCTTAATAATGCTTTGGCACAAATATACTTCACAGCTTTTACATCCTGTGTATTCTTCATTCTCATTCTATCATAAATCTTAACCTTTCTTTGCCTCACTTCTCACATCTGTAAAATGAGTGAAATAGTAATACCTACCTCATATGATTGCTGTAAAGATTATATGTTATCACACCTAAACCTCTTAAAATAGGTCTGGCATATAGTAAACACTCAAATGTAAAGCTGTTATCATTATTGCTATTGTTATTAACAGTTGTATTCATGCTCTTCATCCTGTTCATTCCTATCACCAATGATTATTCCTTTAACTTTCCTTTTTAGTCTCCTCTGTAATTCAAGTGCTTTCTTCAAATTCAAATAATTTAATGAAAAGAAAATTTATATATGCAGAGATGACTGATTTAATTTCTTCAGTCTTTTAGAGAGTAGGATTCTTTTCCTTCTGAGAGTAAACTTATATTTTCCTTCTTGTTACAGGTGGTATGCAGGATTACAATTACGTATGGGCCAACTGCTTTGAGATCACATTAGAACTGTCTTGTTGCAAGTACCCACCTGCTTCGCAGCTTCGACAAGAGTGGGAGAACAATCGCGAGTCTTTGATCACATTGATTGAAAAGGTAAAAGTACTTGACTGGAAGGTTGGGGTATGGAAATAATAGATTAAATAAGGAGGAATTTGGTTGCATATGAATGACAATCTATACTAGATACGCTTTATTTTATTGATCTGTTTTTATTATTTATGCTTGTAGATTATCTCTAGAGATTATTATATCAGAATAAATTCTATCTCTACCTCTCCTTCAGTGTTGCCTGCCCCTACCCCTTAGCTTTCTTGCTCTAAAGGACTCCTTTTGCTTATCTTAGAACACTTTTATAAACTTAAACAATCAACCGAATTTGTACTCCCCAGGTCTTACAAGGTCATTTGATCATATGTGGCTGGAGGATCTTTACTACTGTATGAACCATGGGCATTCAGGTTTAAATACCAGATAGGCTAATACAACTGTTGGATAGACCAGAAATTATTACTTGTATCATGCTGAGAAAATCAGCAGTCTGGCTTTGAAGAGAGGGAATTTCAAAAGCACACAGCCTACTAGTGTAGATTTCGGACATATATGACTTACGTTGGTAAGGGTTTAATATTTTTGTTTACATTTTGTTTTAAATAGGAAGGATTGGAAAATTTTTAAAGAGATAGAGTAGTAATTTTATTTCTTAGAAGTTCTAGCATCAGTGCAGAGAGGTTACACGCTCTTGCCTTCCAAATTGTCTCTGAGCAGTCTACTTTGATTCTTTCTTTCTTATTTCTTAGGTCCACATTGGAGTTAAAGGATTTGTTAAAGACTCAGTAACAGGATCTGGCTTAGAGAATGCAACCATCTCAGTGGCTGGTATTAATCATAATATCACAACAGGCAGATTTGGAGACTTCCACAGATTACTTGTTCCTGGGATGTATAACATTACAGCAGTTTTAACTGGGTAAGAACTTAAACTGGGCTTTTAAAATGTCAAGCTTCTTTTTTATGTCCAAGACAGAAATATAGTGTATTTTTACACAGATAACATCTGCCTTCCATATTTGTTTGCCATCACGCCCTCCCCCCATGAGGTATTTTCATAAGCACCACTATGCCAGTTTTTTTTTCACATGTTGCTGTAAGAAAGTTAACATAGCACACTTACGAAAATACCTCGTAGGGGGAGGGTGCAGTTGGCAAACAAGCATAGTAGACACACATTATTTACATAAAAATACCATAGTCCAAGAAATGTTATTTGCTGTGTCTGGCTTTTTTTTCTCCCCGCCTTTTATAATGAGAAAATACTACCCTGGAGTCTTTTGTCACATAGTCTAACAGTACAACTGGATGTGAAACATAATTGTAACATTGGGAGGAAAGACAGTTTTTGTTTTTTTAAATTTATTTTGTTGTTGTTGAGAATATACACAGCAAAACCTACATCAGTTCAACCGTTTCTATGTGTACAATTCAGTGACATTGATTACATTCTTTATTCATTCAATGTGCAACCATTCTCACCCTCCTTTTCTGAGTTGTTCCTCCCCCATTAACATAAACTCACTGCCCCCCTAAGGTTCCTTTCTAATCGTTGGAGTTACTGTTGTCACTTTGATCCCATATAGATAGTTCTTAAAAGAGCATAATGCTGAAGGCAGATTTTTTTTACTAGTTAAGCTAAACTATTGTTTGGTTTTAAGAATATCTCAGGGGATACTTTTGGTTTAAATTTTATAGATTATCTTAGGGCAGTAGTTTCAGGGATTCATCCAGCCCCCATGGCTCCAGAAAGTCTGGAGTCCATGAGAACTTGAAATTCTGTTCTGCATTTTCCCTCTTTTGACAGGATTCTTTTATAGAACCTTTGATCAAAATGTTCAGTAATGGTAACAAGGCACCATCCAGTTCTCCTGGTCTCATGGCAAAGCAATCAGTTGTTCATGGAGGCAATTAGCCACACATTACAAATCCCCCTATTCCCGATTCTCCTTAGAAGGACAGTTTTTAAAGCTTGAAAATATAGCTGTGTAAAGCATTGCTTCAAGGCTAATTGAATGCCTGTGTAGAAGAAACCCAGGGCTCTGTAAAAGACATTTGGAAGTGCTATCTTATCATCAGGTTTTCAGTATATGAAAGGAGTGATTTCCCATCTCCCCTGGAAACCTTTCTGGAAGCTCACTTTGATAAGGATTTAATTGATAACCTTTAACTTAATTCTGGACTTTTCTGTTTGGGACAGTATTTGGAATGTCAGTATGATAATTTATTCCTTCTTTGAGTACTGTAGTGATGGTTACAATGGAGTGACAAGCTTCATCTTTCGGTGCACTTTTTCCTTTGAGAAATGTAATGTTTTTGTAAGCATTCTAGTGGGTGGTACCTGAGAAGATAATAAGAGAAATAGTTCTTCAAAGTCTTAATCTGGAATTTTTTGAGATAGTGTCCTAAAACTCTTTAAGTTTATACATCTACATTCAGTTTGAGTTTTGATAGACCACTAAGTACAAGAATATGAAAAGACTACTGTGCTTTTTATAATGTTAAAGCATCGTGTGTCTTAATTTAACTCCAAGGCATCTGGCTTTTCGAATATTTCCTCAGGTATATGCCACTGACTTTTAATAATGTAACTGTGAAAGAAGGACCAGCTACAGAGGTGAATTTTTCCCTTCGGCCGACTGTGACTTCAGTAATCCCTGACACAACTGAGGCTGTAGCAACGGCTAGCACGATCGCTACACCTAATATTCCTCGTGGAACACCATCCTCACACCAGCCAAGTCAGCCAAAGGACTTTCACCACCATCATTTCCCTGATATGGAAATCTTCTTGAGAAGGTTTGCCAATGAATATCCTAACATCACTCGGCTTTACTCATTGGGAAAATCAGTAGAGTCAAGAGAACTTTATGTGATGGAGATATCTGATAATCCAGGTGTCCATGAGCCAGGTAATTGCTGTGGTCTTACAGATAATTTCACTAGTGCCTCTCAAAGCTATGTACTGTGTTGCTGTGTTTCATCCAGAAAGGTCACCTGGAACAAAGAAAAGAAAATCCATTTGATAATCCCTACTAGGCATGATATTTAACATATTGCATAGATTAGATTTTCTTCTGCTAATATTTTTTATTGTCATATTATATGGTGTATATATATTTATGTGCTTTGAGCCTACTTCTCAGACATATATAGCAATAAGGAAGCTGCTTTATGTTTGTGAAGTTTTTTCCTACTTCCTTCTCCAAAATACATGTTTCATTAAATTTTTAGTTCAGAATCTTTATATACATGGGTGAAAAAAGTGTAGAGTACATGATAACTGAAAAGAAGTCTTCCATGTAATTATTTTGTTTTCAGGTGAACCAGAATTTAAGTACATTGGAAATATGCATGGAAATGAAGTGGTTGGAAGAGAACTGTTATTAAACCTCATTGAATACCTTTGTAAGAACTTTGGAACAGACCCTGAAGTAACAGACTTGGTTCGCAGCACTAGAATTCACCTTATGCCATCCATGAATCCTGATGGATATGAAAAGGCCCAGGAAGGTAAACACTCATTTTTTTTTTTTTTGGGGGGGGGTGATTGTTTTGGTTATCACATAGCATGATTATTTTGGGGGTAGAAGAGAATTTGAACTGATTATTTCTTCTTCTGATTTATCATTTATTATTCCTGTGAGATAGACCTCTCTATTCAACAATTATATGATCAAGTTTATATTTAATGGAGTTTTCCTTCCACTTTGGTATTGGCTCTTATTTGCCAAAAACTGTATAAGATTTTTACAAATTATTCCATTTTAACAATAGTTCTTGCTAAGTTATTGTATTGAGAACCTTATAAATGACAAATCAAACCAAATATCTTCTGAAACCAGTGATTCTGTTTTGACTATCAGTTCTATTCTCCATCTGTATTTTAACCCTGCTAAATTATTGACTTTCTATTCCTCTGCCTCCTCTAGGCAAGCCCATCTGTCCTGGGGCAATATAGTATGTGCAGGGAGGGCAGCATGCTTACACAGGCCACCTTATGCAGAATGCTGGAAGAGTGAGAATCCATTTTTTCCCAACCCAGGGGAATAGAATACCAAAACCAAAAAAACCAAACCTGATGCCGTTGAGTCAATTCCAACTCATAGCAACCCTATAGGACAGAGTAGAACTGCCCTATAGGGTTTCCAAGGAGCGGCTGGTGGATGCAAACTGCCAACCTTTTCGTTAGCAGCAAAACTGTTAACCACTGTGCCACCAGGGCTCCCGCAACTACGTGATTTATGCAACTACATAATTTATCACTGGCACTGACTTGGCCAATGGGAAAATCAGCTGGTCATTAACACCAAAAATGTCTTTTCAACAAATAGTCAGGTTAACCCTTATCTATGTTATTCAAATTCTTTCCCTAGGGACCCCTCCCACATTCCTCACCAGGCCTTTCTGGAAGGTGGAACTAATTACCACTTGTGCATCCTTAGTCATGTTTTCTTTATTTACTTGCAATTTTTTTCTCATTGCGACAATAATAGGGCTCCCAATCTGTATTAAAATGGAATATGCACAGTGAAGCTTAAGTTGAACCTTTTCTCTTCCATCTGGTTGAACTTTCTTTCAACTATGTTCTTGGCTAATTTTACTTTTTTGTGGTCACTTTAATAAAAGCCTACCACAATTTGCTTCTCTTCATTTGATCTGTTTTTAGCAAAGTCTTAGTGACCTGTCTACCAGTATAACAGATCAGTAATGCCCACTCCACATTGTGGTCATATCATTGTATGTGGACTATTGACAACTGAGCAGTACTTTAATATAATGTGTGTAAATGGATTTCATTTTCCCTCAAAGTATAACCAGGGGACAGAAACTGAAGTATAAAGGTTTTCCCTCTCTGTTCAGTAGATCTGGAGGAGATCAATTTTTTTAAATGTACAATGTAAAAAAGATGTGTGTTTTAATCATAGTGTGATTGATGATAGTGAAGCCTGATGTGTTCACACTTATCTTTGAGTTAAGATAGCTGAAGTAATATGTATTGGATTAAAATATAAGTGAAATATGGCTTAAATATGAATCCTGTTATCATATAGGAGATTCAGTAAGTGTAGTTGGCAGAAACAACAGCAACAACTTTGACCTGAACCGAAATTTCCCAGACCAGTTCATTCAGATCACAGATCCTACCCAACCAGAAACTATTGCCGTGATGAGCTGGATGAAGGCATATCCATTTGTACTATCAGCAAACCTGCATGGAGGTATGGCAACTTTTTATTCCAATAATTAGTTCCTCTGGAGAGCTTTTGAAAATCCTGGTAGAATTTTAGGTGTTTACAATCTTAGGCTTTCTTAAAATGAGTGTCATCTATTGCTTTTATGGCAGACAACATAAAGGTTTTCTGATTACTTTTTAGGTCATTTCTCTGACTGTTTTTCTCTCCCTCTTTCCCTCTTCTCTCCTTCTCTTTCTCTCCTCTCTTTTTGGTGGTTCTTCAAGTGTTTCGTGTTTATCTCTCACGAGTGTTTTATATTTATCCCTCACATGGGGAATTTGGTAACATGCTAATAGAGCCAAATATTTAGTCGTTTTCTGCCTATAGTTGAATAAACTCTTTTATGTAAGTTTATATTTTGGCATTTTCTTATCTTCTACTTGCTAGATTTTTAACTGCAGCCCAGTGACCTCATTCTCCTGTAATGTCTGAGCTTGTACACCCCCATGTAACTCATCAGGAATGGATCAGTTGAATAGAATGAGAGGTCAGGATTCAAAAACATCATCATGTCCTACTATGAATAGGTGTGAAGGTGTTATTGCCCAAGAGAAATGAAAACATATATCCACACAGAAACTTGTACATGAACGTTCACAGCAGTATTATTCATAGTAGCCAAAAAGTAGAAACAACCGAAATGTCCACCAGCTGATGAATGGCTAAATAAAACGTGTTATGTCCCTACAGTGGAATATTATCAGCCATAAAAAGGAATGAAGTACTGATAAATGCTACAGTGTGGATAGACAACAAAAAACATGCCAACTGAAAGAAGCCAGTCACAAGAGACCACAACATATCCTGTAATTTCACTTCTATGAAGTGTATATGAAATGTTCAGAATCCAAAACCAAACCTGTTGCCATCAAGTCAGTTCCGACTCATAGCAACTCTATAGGACAGAGTAGAACTGCCCATAGGGTTTCTGAGGAGCGGCTGGTGGATTCGAACTGCTGACCTTTTGGTTAGCAGCCCAGTCCTAAAAAAGACAGAAAGGTTAGTGGTTGCCTCAGGCTGGAATGACTACTGACAAGTACGGGGGGGTTCTTTTTGGACTAATGAAAATATTCTGGGATCCGATAGTAGTGGTGGTTTTACGATCCTGTGAATATACTAAAAACCATTGAATTGTACACTTTAAATGGGTGAATTGTATGGTATGTGAATTATATCTCAGTGAAACTATTTTTTTAAAAAAAAGAATGTATGTGCTAGCACCAGGCCCAATGGGAAGAAATTTAGTGTCAACATTTGTTGGAATGGTATCTCCTTAGGATGTCAAAAAGAAGTGTCACAGTTGAGATTTGATGGCATGTAGATTACTACTTTAGAAAGACGTTACACATCTATGGATATTTAGATTTAAGAAGTAAATTGAGGTTCTCTAAAAGCTGCTTTGAAAGCTTTCCAGTAGTAGAAAAAAATACTTCTACAACTGGTAATCATGGACTATGTTTAAAGAGCTAAATAAAAATTACGAAGTTACAGCCTGGTTGGCAAAATAATTTCTTTTGTTTTCTTTTTTATATTTTGTATCATATTTGATGGAAGATTATTTTCATTTTGAGCTTTGAAAAAAAATCCTCATAATAAGTCACATGTCACCTTGGCTGAATATGAAAACTTAATTAATACTAGTTGCGTTCCAGTGAAGACAATTCACAAATTTACAGATGTGGTATTAAAACCTTGGCCTAGTTGGGGAGGGTAGGCATTCTCAGTCACGTAGATAGGTTTCTTTCCATGACATATTTTGTTTTCTCATCTTAAAATCTGTAAATAGGTTTTGAAATCTTGGCAAAGAAATTTAAAAGAGAATTTCTTTGCTGCCAGTTTAACAATTTTAAAGGATTTTAAAAGACTGTAGGGAAAAGCAAGAATCCTTTTTGTAAATTTTGATACTAATTATTATTTTTTTATTGAGGTGAAATTCACATAGCATAAAATTAACCATTTTAATGTGAACAACTGATTGGCATATAGTGCATTCATGGTATTGTGCAACCACCACCTGTATCTAGTTTCCAAACATTTTCATCTCCACCAAAGGAAACCCCATACCTGTTAAGCAGTTGTTCTCATCCCCAGCCACTGCAACCACTAATCTGCATTCTGTCTTTATGAATTTATTCTGAATATTTCATATAAATGGAATTATACAGTACGTGACCTTTTACGCCTGGCTTCTTTCACTTAACATAATGTTTTTTGTGGCTCATCCACATTGTAGTGTGTATCGATATGTCATTCATTTTTATGCCGTTGTATGTACATGCTACAGTTTTTTAAATCTGTTTATCTGTTGGTGGACATTTGGGCTGTTCCCACCTTTTGGCTACTGTGAATACTGCTGCTATGAAAATGCTTATACATGTATTTATCTGAGTACCAGTTTTTTGTTCTTTTGAGCATATACCTAGGAGTGAAATAGTTAGGTCATATGGTAACTCTATTTTTAACTTTTTGAGGAATCGCCAAATTCTTTTTCATAGTGACTGAACCATTTCACATGGCCATCAGCAATGTACAAGGGTTCCAGTTTCTCCACACATTCCCTACCCGTGTTATTTTCTACTTTTTAAAATTATAGCCATCTTATGTGTGCGATGTGATACCTCCCTGTGTTTTTAATTGCATTTCCCTAAACACTAATGATGTTGAATATCTTTTTATGTGCTGGTTAGCTCTTTGTATATCTTCTTCGGAGAAAAGTCTATTCAAGTCCCTTGCTTATTTTTTAAAATTGGATTGTTTTTGTTGTTGTTAAGTTGCAAGCATTCTTTATATGTTTTGGATACTAGACCCTTATCAGATACATGGTTTGCAAATATTTTCTCCCTTTCCGTAGGTTGTCTTTTCACTCTCTTGATGGTGTTCTTTGAGACACAGAATTTTTAATTTTTAAGTCCAATGTATTTCTTTTTCCTTTTGTTGCTTGTGCTTTTGTTGTTAATACTAAATTTTTTTTAAATAACTGTTTGGTTGAAATACTGTAAGTCTTTTATGCCTTTTTTTTTTTTTTGCCTTAGAAAATTAGCCATCTGAGACTTAGCATTGGGTAGAAGTCGATGTTGCCTTTTTACTAGCAGAATGTTCTAGATCTGGGTCATGAACCCAGGGTGAAATCAAAGATTTTTGAGAAATTAAATCTGTCTAAGAAGAGGTGGTGAAGCATACTTAGCTTGTTAGACCTATTTTGGGAAATAGGATGGGCATAATTCTTCATATTTGCTTTTTAAAGAAATGTTTAATTTTTCTATTAATGTTTCCTGGTGTTTGTTACTATAGGATTACTTCATCAGAATTCAAGTTAAATATCTTCCTTCACTTTAATTCCCATGAAGTGGCATAAAAAAGGGCAATGATGAATGACTTAGTAGAAGGCAGTATAAATGGACAGATGGACAAATGAAAATAATGCGACTAATAGGAAGAAAGAGTTTAACCCTATGGTAGGGCATTTGGGGTATTTAGCTTAGACTTTTGCCTGAGATGTACCCCTAACTGCTTTATGCCCTCTGGGGAGTATGAAGGAAGTTGTTATTTTTTACATATGCTTTAAAGCATCCTTTTCTTTACCTTAGGTCATATAATATAGTTTCTAATTTGAAAAGTCATGATATAATTTCTAATATGACTCTAAGAGAAATTTTTAGCTTTTTTTCTGAGCATGAAATTAAGACATCCTTGGGTTCCAGGGCTGGCTCTGCTATCCATAAGTCATTTAACCTCTCTGTTTTAGATTCCATATCTGCAAAATGAGGAGGATGAATTAGTTGGACTTCAAGAGTCCCTTGTTTTAAAACCTCATGGCCTTAAACATATGTGAATTTTACTGAAAAAAGTATCCGATTTTACTCATTTTTCTGATCCTAATTATTATAAAAGTAAAATTGTTTGAATTTCATCTGTATACTTCTGCTTTCAGCTCTGACATGTAAATCACTCCTGTAAATTCAGGTAAACTCCCAAGACCTTTCCAGTTAAGGTGCTCTTTAGATTCGTGCATACTTTTCTTACTTATCCACTTTTATTTTCTATTGAGGACATTAGCTAGTAGCCTTGGCAAATTTTATTGGTTTCTTTCTCTGACAGTATCGTGAAAAGCTTATTTTATGTTAATGAGCCACCTTGAAACGGATGACATGACACATTTTCCTCTTTTCTGTTGTAGGTTCGTTGGTGGTGAACTATCCTTATGATGATGATGAACAGGGGCTTGCAACATATAGTAAATCACCAGATGATGCTGTGTTTCAACAAATAGCACTTTCTTATTCCAAGGTAAGCTTGTGCTTAAACATGTTGTTGTTAGATGCCATCAAGTTGATCCAACTCATAGCGACCCTATGTAAACAGAATGAAACACTGCCCAGTCCTGTGCCATCCTCACAATTTTTGCTATGCTTGAGCCCTTTGTTGCAGCCACTGTGTCTTTCTATCTCATTGAGGGTCTTCCTCTTTTTCGCTGACCCTCCACTTTACCAAGCATGATGTCTTTCTCCAGGAATTGGTCCCTCCTGATAGCATGTCCAAAGTACCTGAGACGAAGTCTCGCCATCCTTTCTTCTAAGGAGCACTCTGGCTGTACTTCTTCCAAGACAGATTTGTTTGTTCTTCTGGCAGTCCATGGTATATTCAGCATTCTTTGCCAGCACTATAATTCAAAGGCATCAATTCTTCTTTCGTCTTCCTTATTCATTGTCCAGCTTTCCCATGCATACGAGGCAATTGAAAATACCATGGCTTGGGTCAGGCGCACATTAGTCCTCAAAGTGACAGCCTTACTTTTCAACACTTTAAAGAGGTCTTTTGCAGCAGATTTTCCCAATGCAATGCGCCATTTGATTTCTTGACTGCTGCTTCCATGGACGTTGATTGTGGATCCAAGTAAAATGAAATCCGTGACAACTTCAGTCTTGACTCCATTTATCATGATGTTGCTTACTGGTCTAGTTGTGAGGATCTTTGTTTTCTTTATGTCAACATAAGATGCTATAAAATTAATTCTTTTGTTTAAAAAGAAAAACTCCTTAAATGTCTTGCAAGATTCAGGCCAAGTGCTTTCTTTGTTAAGCTTCCCGTAATTCCTGTAGGGCAGCTTAGGACTTTTGCTCCTATGTTTTCCCCCCTTACTTTTGAACCTATTACATATACTGGTTTCCTAGGGCTGCTGTAGCAAAATACCACAAACTGAGTGGCTTATAAGAACAGAAATTTATTGTAATAGGATAAGAAAATGGTTGTATAGCCTGCAATCAGAGTACAGAGGGGCCAGCTCAGTCCCTAGAAGCCAGGGAAAGCTGCTTACTTTACATTGTATGTGTATTATCTTTTTTGGACTTTAAGTTTCTTGAAAGCATGAAGTGAAAGTATGAATATGAGCAGATTTTTTTTGCGGGGGGCGGGGACAAGATTTAGTCTGGGTTTTCTATTGTAATTGCCAGTAATAAATGAATTCTTCGATTTTTTTTTTGTAGATCACATTTAATTTTGATTTTTAAAAATAGATAATAAATTCACATAGTCAAAAATTATGGTGTAGAAAGCTATACATTAAAAGTTCTCACTGCTTCCCATGGCCCCATCTACCCTATTCCCACTCTACACATACCCTATTTATAACCACTTTTATTATTTTCCTATATCCTTCCAGTGTTTTTTGATGCAGACATAAACAAAAAGAAATATAAATTATTTCCCTCCTTCTTTCACAAAAAAGTAGCATACTGTCTACACTGATCTATATCTTGCTTTTTTCACTAAGCAATATGTCCTGGAGATCATTCCAGATTCAATCTTTAGTATTCTTTTGAGACAGAGAAATGTCAGTTGAATGACCATATTGCTAGAGGTCATTCACTGTAAATTTTTGTTTTTGTTTTTCAGGAAAATTCACAGATGTTTCAGGGTAGACCTTGTAAGAATATATACCCTACTGAATATTTTCCTCATGGAATAACAAATGGAGCTAACTGGTATAATGTCCCAGGTAAAGATAATTTTATATCAAGACCGTGGAATCTGATGGAATTTTTCCCCTGAATGGTGCTGCTGCCTGTCACTGATCTTTTAATTTTGAGAGAATCAATCTTTTAAAAATATTTTAAAATATTGCAAAAATATTTAGTTAAAAGCATTCAAAATAACTTTTTCAGCTATTTAAAAATTCTGTGTACCATTTACATGTAATATACTGAAACTTGGTGAAAGTGTTATATTTTACTTCTGTCTCTTACAAAGAACCTTAGATGTGCTAATGGAAGAGTAAAAGTACAGGTGCTCTACCTGTGTACCACAAGCATCAAAAGAGCCCTCACAGGAACGCATTATTGTTTTTCAACCAAATGTTGACGAAAGATGAATTTTGCTTTTTACTAGGAACGCTGCTTACCTTTTGGGATCTGAGCTATTTAGAACTTCTTCAGAGTGAGTGATTTTAATTTTTTAACCTTTAGGTGGTATGCAAGACTGGAACTACTTACACACAAATTGCTTTGAAGTGACTATTGAACTAGGTTGTGTGAAATATCCGTTTGAGAAAGATCTGCCAAAACTTTGGGAACAGAATCGAAGATCTCTAATCCAGTTTATGAAACAGGTGATGATTCAGGAATGAACTATGAAATTTCTCTCAAGAACAAGATTTCTGTGTGTACATGTGGTTTTCATGCATTGATTTTAGAATACATCTTTTTGAGCCCAATTTGACTCATTCATGGTTCAGTACATTTACCTAGAAAATTCATGGATCGAAATGGGTTTATTTGTATGTATGGAGAAGAGTTGAAGAAAATGATAGGTAGTGAAGTTTTGCTGTTGATGGTTAGTGATTGCATTTGATCCTGTCTTTATTAAAAGCTAACATAAAGTGAGCATTTGTCAAGTGATAGAAAGATGGGCTGTGGGGTAAATGTTTTATTCTTTCTCTTTTTGCCAGTGATTTACTATGAGATGATTAATTTCCTTTTGTTTGGATATGCATTGTGGCCAGTAGGTAAAGACTATAAGAAATACGCTAATGGTTAATTAGGATAATCTGACTAATACTTTGTGCCTGTACTTTTCCACTTTATTCTTTGTGGTGAATAGTGAGGCATAAAGCCTGTGAGTTTGCATACTAATTTTTAAAAACATTTTATTCTGAAAAATTTTAGACATACAGAAAAGTTATAAAACTGGTACAATTTGAGACACTCTTATTCCTATACCTACATTTATCGATTGCTAACATTTTGCTGTATTTGCTGTACTTATATGTAAATTATAGACATTTATTTACACACACATTTTTTGCTGAACCAATTCAAACTAAACTGCAGATGTTATCATATTTTACCCCTAAATATTTCAGCATGCATCTCCTGAAAATAAGGATATCCTCCTATATAATTAAATGCCATTTATCTCACCTAAGAAGATTAACAGAAATCCCTAATGTTACCTAGTACCGAGTCTGTATTCAAATTTCTCCCACTTGTCCCCAAAATATCTTTTTATAGCTATATTTTAGAGCCAGGATCTAGTCAAGATTCACACATTGCATTTGATTATTATATCTCTTTACTCTTTTAACCTAGAATAGTTCTTCTATTTTTTTTAACAACTTTTCTTTTTTGAAGAGGCCAGGTCAGTTTACTGGTAGAATGTTCCATGTTTTGAATTTGTCAGAATATGCTGAAGTTTAAACAGTGTTGTTTATATTCCTCATGGTAAAGACAAACCTAGCCTATTAAAAAACAGCCTTCTAGAAACTAAAATGTTTTGTTTAATGAGTGTTTACATTTAGCTTTACTCTAAACTCCTAAATTCCTGTTTGCTCCATACTTTTACATTATTAAGAGCCTGTTATTTTGTCGTGTGATTTCACAACATAAGTAGATGATGATTTTTACCGTTGAAATCTGGTGTCCTGCCTTATCCAGGTTCATCAAGGTGTCAGAGGATTTGTCCTAGATGCCACAGATGGCAGGGGTATACTAAATGCCACCATTAGTGTTGCTGAAATTAATCACCCAGTAACTACTTACAAAACTGGAGATTACTGGCGTCTCTTGGTTCCAGGAACTTACAAAATCACAGCATCTGCTCGAGGGTAAGTGACTGAATGCTTTGAAATTGAGTGTTTGGAGATAAGACAAACATGGCTCCGTTCTGGAAGATTAGTACCAGAAAGCCCTGGAAAGCCTGCTAAGCAACGTTTAGTTTAATGTTGGGAAGTTTACAGCTTCTTAACACTTTTGACTCTCCTCTAGTGGCAAAATGAGTGCACTAACTAGCAGATGTAAAAAATCTGTGAAATTAAGCACCCCAAACAGCGACCTCTTTTACCTTCTTCCACCTCTGCTGATCACCTGCCCCCTGTCTGGATGTAAAAGCCATAGTGAATGATTTCCTTCACTATTGGTAAAAATTCTGGGAAGCACCTGTTAGTTGAAAAAACAATATTCCTGCCCTGCTGCACATTTCTAGTCATGTTATCCAATAAATACCACCACCTAACATTTGTACCCTTTTAAAGGTCTTTCACAGAAACTCATTTTTTAATGTTCTACATTTGCCTTATTGCTTCAGTGAAATTTACTTCTTATTGCCAGTTCTTTAAGTAAGACTGCCTTCATTTTTTCATGTTTTCTTTCCACAAAGATATATTTCTTGAAAAAAGAGTGAATGAACTTATGACCTTTTATTTTCCTTTTTCTTTATCTTTTCCCCTCCTTTGCAGCTGAAAATTAGAACCACTTGGCTGCTTAGATTGAAGCTTATCATTTTTACCCTCTTACTGTTTTCTTTTTCATGTTTTGATTAGATGTTACTGCAGGATATTTTTCCCTCATTCTACTAGCTGTCTTGTTTCTGAAGAGTTAGTTGAACAACCATTGGAGTAAGAGTAAATACATGAAAACATTTACAGCTACTGTTACTTTTTTAAAAATTATTTTCAAGTATCTAGTGCCCAGATATGGATGAGTTAAAACTTGCACTGATGAGTAATAAAATCTTTTCTATTTTTCTTCAGTTTTGGCATAGTACTGGATAAACTAAAGCAGCAAGGTATCTGAGAAATATGGCAAGAAGGGTGTGTTTGGTAGAGAATATCCTGTTAGTACATCTCAAACTTTTCTATCCACATACCCTGATGCAGACAAGTGAACTCAGATTCCAAAAGACATGAGGGTATCCATTGCCAGCACGAAATTTTTTTTGAAGTCATATGTATAATCTTAAGAACTCATTCATATTGTACAGTCAACTACATATATGTTCATTGTTTATTAATATTTTAAAAACTTAAATGATCATAAAATTAAAAATTTGACTCTTTAGAAAGATGCACCATGTTTATCCCAAACACTCATGTACCTTCCACACATTTCTATTTTCCCAGGGCTTGGGTACTCCAGCTGAAGAAGTGTGGCTCTGATCTGTCTCTTTATTACAGGTATAATCCAGTCACCAAGAACGTGACTGTAAAGAGTGAAGGTGCTATTCAGGTCAACTTCACACTTGTTCGATCTTCAACAGATTCAAACAATGAATCAAAAAAAGGAAAGGGGGATAGCACCAATACTGATGATGCCAGTGATCCAACTACTAAAGAGTTTGAAACTTTAATTAAAGACCTTTCAGCTGAGAATGGTTTAGAGGACCTCATGTTACGCTCCTCTTCAAACCTGGCTCTCTATCGATACCATTCATACAAAGACTTATCGGAGTTTCTGAGAGGACTTGTAATGAACTATCCACAGATTACAAATCTTACCAGGTAAGGGTCATCTTCTTACTGTTTTATTGCCTTTTTTTCTTTCTTTTCTTTTTTAGTGTGTACAATTCTGAGTTTATTGCTTATTAATTTTGTCATTCCACACAATTTTAAATAAACAGACTTTGAGAAAATATACTGGGAGTGTTAAACAGATGATGGCAATAGTGATGAAAATATTCAGGTGTTTTACATAAGATAATGAGAGACACCACTGCTACCACCCCGCCCTGAAATTTCTATACTTCATATAGAAGGAGTAAAAATAGTTCATTGGCATTTAACTAGCATGCTTTGTAATTGATGAGCCATATGAAGTCTGAACAATTCCAGAATCTTCACTAGCAGATCTAAGAGTTTCAGTTTCTTTAGAAAATAAGAAAGCAAACAGATTCACACAAGAACAAAAAAATTACAAACACACAACCCCCAAAACAAAAGTTGGCATATTCCAGTGGTCCTGAATTTTAATGTTTCTATCATATTAATTCAAGAAATAAAATGTGATTCAGCTTTTGCAAATGAGATTAAACTCCTTCACTGTTATTATACTTACTTTATAATTCAAAAGATTTAACTGAAGCCAGTGTTACTAACACAGTAAAAACCATGCATACAACTCAAAAATCTACTCTTATGCTAAGGTAACTTCCTTAGAAATCAATTATTCTTTAAAAAGTGGGATCCAAGCTTCACAGGTACAAACTGAGGCAATAACATTTTTACCCTTCCTGATACCACGGCATTAATTCTAATTGTTTTTAAAGCTGGGAGGTATATGCAAAATCACTGTATACATTGCACATAAACATTAATAACTTTTCCTGATACATTAAAATTACACCAATAGTTTCCTCTGTTAATGATTTTTTAAAATCAAGCATGTACTACAGTTCAGCATTTGAAAGACTTTATGTCTTTTATGGCAAAGATGCTCAGGTTGAGAAATATGTTTGTATACTTGAAACAAAACTTGAATGTGTTTTATGTTAAGCCATTTAGAAGATCTCAATTATCAAACATCTAAAAACACACAATAGCAGATAAATAGGAATTTATTAAAAATCATTGTTTCCAACAATAAAAAATTAAATTAAGACATCTTTTACTCCATCATGGTATATGCAGCAAAGAGAAATGTTTCAAATAAGAATCAACACTTCTATTTAAAATGCTTTCTAATGTATTTGGCAGCTTTTTTTTTTTTTTTTAATATTCTGCTATTCCACATACCATTAAAGGCACTCATAATTATATATCTTGACTGAAACCAAGAGAAAAGTATAAACAGATATTCATTTATTAAAGAGAAGCTGTGCACCCTTGAATAATAAAAAGGAACTACAAAGAGTATTATGTATAAAGTCCAAATATCAGTATTTAAATTTCTTTAAAGTAATTTATGCTTCAGTAATGAAAAGAAACAAGAAATGAAGACTTTATTTAAGATAAGAAGCCTATTAATATGGATCATGCTGCAAAATAATAGTTCACTCAGTATTTTGCTCCGCTGGGATGAGGGCTTGAAAAGGGCTTCACACTCCTTTATCACATCCACCAGAAAAAGGTCATATAAATTAACACTGATTATTTACTATTCCCCATATTTGTCCATTTACAATGCTTGACAGGCTTTGCAGAGTATACTAAACAGTAACATTTTCACCTTTGATTAAGGCAAGTTTGTGAAGATAATACAACACGATCTCTTCATGAACTTTTAGCTTACAACATTTTTAATGTAAGAAACATACAAAAATTTGTTTTATAAACAGCCACCTGAATACCAGAAAAAAGTGATGAAATCTTTTGAAATGAACCCTGTTTATTTTTTAAAGGAGCTCTCTCTTTGTCTCAAATTCCAAGCGTTATTCATTATCTTTGCACCCAGTTTTGCTTATATGTTTCACCACATCAACCCAGTTCCAGCCTCAAGGAAGTTCCCCTTTGTGATCTGTTTTATCTGGTTATATTTCTGGGCTTTTGAAAGTTGTTCCTCTTTGTCTTTTTTTCTTACTTGATGGGGCTGTATTAGGAGTTTCAACTGAGATGATATTCCTTATGAATGTTGTAGAATTAATGGAACCGTGTTTCTCCCTGAACTGTGCCTTATTGTCCTTGGCATATTCAAATAACACATAGCTTATAGCAGTTCCAAGATTAAGTTCAACTGCTTCCTGTAACTTGGCTAATATCCTCTGCTTTACAACTGATGATATGGTGTTGTTAAAAAAAGCGTTCATAGATATAATTGGAGGTGTTTGAGGGTATGTTTCTGTCCAGGCAATCTCTATTAAGAAGGCTTTGGGATCACCATTTTCACCTACCCTATATTGAAATGAAACTGGACTTAATTCCCGGAAACTTTCATCTCCTTAGTAAATAGAACATAATGCTCCTAGTTCCATCTCCTGGTCCTTGTTGGCACTGATTGCGCCAGCTATGGGGCGTCTCCCACGCAGACGATGTTTGCGACAACTAAGAGTGAGGGCAGTGGCCCGGAGACCCTGACTTCCCCTTTTGTGCACCCTTGGCTGTAGATACAGCCTCAGACAGGAATCACATGTGCCCCGGGCCCCCAGGCAGCGCGAAGCCGCCATGTTTTACTGCCTTTTTTCCTTTAAAGAGGATACATTCAGCATTAGCCACATTGAATGGTTCTTGTAGTTTATTTGGAAGTATTTGGGAGTTGAATGTAAAGAGACTTGGCGTTTACTTATTTTCCAATAGATATTTGCTTAGAGATCTTTCTAACAATGAATCTTAGGACCTTTTATGAGGTACCAAAAACCCAAACCCAAGCCCATTGCGGTCGAGTTGATTCTGACTCATAGCAACCCTATAGGACAGAGTAGAACTACCCTGTAAGGTTTCCAAGGAGCAGCTGGTGGATTCGAACTGCCCACCTTTTGGTTAGCAGCCATAGCTTTTAACCATTGCACCACCAGGGCTCCCTATGAGGTACACTGGAGGAGTATTACTTGTTACATTAGCAGTGTATAGCCCATGCCATATAAAATTATTCTTCCTCATGATTGCTTAGATTGATTTTAAAACTTTCCACTTGTAAGTTGCAGAATCATGGTCTAAGTGTTGCATTATTTGTTTTGTTTTGCCAAGGGCAAGGGAGGAATTTGGAAGGAAGTATAAGCTCACCTGCTCAGGATCACATATAACCTTCTTTTTTCCAATTAGGAAATGAAGCATGGTTGCTGTCATTTCCTGTAGTCTAGTCTCTCTTCATAAGGAGCCCTGGTTGCCCAATGGTTAAGCACTTGGCTGCTAACCCAAAGGTCTGTGGTTTGAACCCACCAGCAGCTCCTGTAAAGATTACAGCCTCGAAAACTCTGTGAGGCAGTTATACTCTGTCCTATAGGGTCTGTATGAGTTGGAGTCGACTCAGTGTCACAGAACAACAACAGTCTATTTACAGTCTCCGTTCCCTGCAGCTTTAGGGACATCTGATTGAGGGTCCCGGGAAAATATGCATTACTGCGTTATGTAAAACTGATGACTGAGATAGGCTTTACCTTCACTTTCTGGGACTTTTCTGCCTCACTTTCATTATAGGTCTCTCTTTAAAATCTGTTGCTTTTGGGTCGATTCCAACTCATAGTGACCTTGTAGGACAGAGCAGAACTGTCTCCATAGGGTTTCCAAGGCTGTAATCTTTGCGGAAGCAGACTGCCACATCTTTCTCCCGCAGAGCAGCTGGTGGGTTCGAACTGCCTGCCTTTCAGTCAGCAGCTGAGTGTTTAACCACTAGGTTAATACTCCAAAAGTATTTCCATGATATGTTGCCTATCATGTGGTCCTTTACTTTTACTTTAATGTCATGTATCTTGGTTCCACGTATAGCTTATAGACTTTCTTATTTTAAAAAGAACCAAAAATTGGAAGTTATTTTGCTATCCATTTACTTATTTTTGTTTTTAAAATATTCCAATTCAAGATGAACTTTTTAATTATTTCTTTCCCTAAAATATGGAACACCTGCCTGGGGTGGGACAGAAGATGACTTCAGGTGGTGCACCAACAGGCATTGAGTATCACTGAATAGCGCAGTGAAAAAGCACTAATGTTTCTATTCCATTGAGCCTTCTCAATTTAATGCTAATATATTTTTTTCTATTTAACTCTTGTAAATTTCCCTTTACATCAAAGAAGGCAGGCCTTAAGCTCCGTGTTCTTGGCAAGCAGAACGTATGGCCATTGTTTTGTTTTCATTGCATTAGTTTTACTATGATACATTTATAGTAAAGTGTAAAGTGTCTTATTTACATAAATTAGTTTAGATATAAAAAGTGGAGGTTCTCTACATTGGTGGCTGTTTAAATATTTCTGTAACAAAAATTTAAGTTAATTTAGAAGAACTGAATTAGGAGTCCTGGTGGCGCAGTAGTTAAGAACTCGGCTGCTAACCAAATGGTCAACAGTTCAAATCCACCAGCCACTGCGTGGAAACCCTATAGGCCAGTTCTACTCTGTCCTAAAGGGTCGCTATGAGTCTGACTCAATGGCAACAGGTTTATTGTGGAAACCCTGGTGGCATAGTAGTTAAGAGCTCAGCTGCTAACCAAAAGGTCGGCAGTTTGAATCCACCAGGTGCTCCTTGGAAACCCTATGGGGCAGTTCTACTCTGTCCTGTAGGGTTGCTATGAGTTGGTATCAACTTGATGGCGATGAGTTTGGTTTTTTTGGTTTATATTAAGTAAATAGTAGTAAAGATTATAGAAGATAGGACAAATATTCTGAAGATAGTATGAGAATGACTGAATTGGAGGAATGCTGAACTAAATCACAATCTTGCTTAAACCTGATAATATCTTCTATTCTCCTTTCTTTGATCAAAGAAAACTAAGTTTCTTAAGGTTTTCTGACACAATGATTAATTCTTTAAAGATTTTTTAAGGCTTT
>NW_004443976.1:19496641-19524193 GCF_000243295.1 Trichechus manatus latirostris | reverse complement strand
CCCCGCTAACTTTACATCACTCTTTTGATCTAACTCGGTGGTCTTCAAAGTGTAGTCTATGGACCAGCAGCAGAAGCACCACCTGGGAACTTGTTAGACATGCAAATTCTCAGGCCCTATCCCAGACCTGTGGTGCAAGAGGTTTGCAATCAGCTGCTAACCTAAAGATTGGTGGTTTGAACTCACCCAGCAGCTCCATGGAAGAAGGGCCTGGAGAACTGCTTCCATAAAGATCATAGCCAAGAAAACCCTGTGGAGCAGTTCTGCTCTGTAACACATGAGTTGGGGGTCGACTTGATGACAGCTGACAACAACAGCCCCAGAAATTCTGGGGGGTGGGGCCCAGCAAGCTGTGTTTATTTTCTTTTTTTAAGTCCATAAGTCGACATCAACATAATGTGTGAATTACTTGCTGACCTTTTGCTTCTGGTTTTTGAAAGTTTGGGACAGAGTGCTGAATATCGTCACATTTGGTCCCTTGAAATCTCCAATAAGCCCAATGTATCTGAGCCTGAAGAACCAAAGATTCGTTTTGTTGCTGGTATCCATGGAAATGCTCCAGTTGGAACTGAACTGCTTTTGGCTCTGGCAGAATTTCTCTGCCTGAACTACAAAAAGAATCCAGCTGTTACCCAAGTAAGAGAATAGCCCGTTTTGACATGCTTTAAAAGGAAAAAAATACCAGTGATATGTTGATATCAAGGTGCCTTTTAAAAAATTCTTAATTCCTTGTTAGGTTTTACACAAAGGCACTTTCAGTGCATTACAAACTTTACCCTTTAAAAGTTTATAATGGACCATCTTCGTACATACTCATTGTCAATAATCTCTTTCTATTGTTTCTTTGTATAAACTAAGAAGCATAGACGAGAAAAATACTAAAGATTTGCAGGGCGTGGCCGGCAAACAAACACAGAAGGTGCATGTTATTTGCATAAAAATACAGTGATAGCCAAGTTTTCTTTCTAAAACTTCTACTCACAGTCTGTACATTCTCACTTTAGGGATTTCTATCCCCAGTGACTTAAAACTGGGACACTGCATTGAAAAATGTAGTGGAAGACAAATAGATTTTTCTTCTCACGTAATAAATACAAATTGGACGTCTTGGCTGCTAAGAAATTCTAGACAAAGCAATATGGCATTGTCTACTTTAGCCAACCATGACTGCAGAAAAGAACTAATTTTGATCCAGAGGCTTGGTCTGGATTATCCAGTCTAGTTCTGTGATGTCTCAGAGAAATGAAGAAAGAGTGTGCAGTCTTCTAGGACACTCGCTAACTGGCACTGTCTCCATTGAACTTAGGAAAGAGGGAGAGAACTAATATTTGTTGTGTGTTTACTGTGTGCCAGGTGCTATACTTGGTACTTTACATACATCATTAATATATTCCTCAACTCTAATAATTATTACATGTCTCCATTTTACAGATGTGGATTCTGAAGCAGACATTGCATAACTTATAGGTTACACAGCTAGTACGTGGTAAAACTGGGATTTAAATGCAAGGGTGTCTCACTTTAAAGCCCGTGCTGTTTAGTTATACCATACCACAAAAAAAAAACCAAACTCGTTGCGATCAAATGGATTCCTACTGATAGCGACCCTATAGGACAGAGTAGAACTGCCCCATAGGGTTTCCAAGGAGCGGCTGGTGGATTTGAACCGCTAACCTTTTGGTTAGCAGCCAAAAGGTTAACCACTGTGCCACCAGGGCTTGGCCTCCCTGAAAAGAAATTTGGAAAGAATCGATGTCACGATTAGGTGAGATGAACTTAAATCAGACTAAATACTGATACCTGAGCCCCACCCTAAAGGCATCAGTATTCCTAATGTTTAGTCAGAATTGCAACCTACTGATGCCACCCATAAATGACTGTGTGTCCTAGGTAAAACGCCTACTGGGAATCTCTAAACTCCTAGTTTATCAGAATTTGCCCCACAGGTCTGATTGGGTATGAACAGTTAGAATAAGACTAGATCACTTTAGACTGCTATTTGTTTTGAGCCAAAGGTCCAAATTACCTGTAGAGCTTAAGAAAAAATACATATGCTCAGATTCACATGACCAGAGATTCTGATTCAGTAAGTCTGTGGTGAAGCTCAAGCGTGTGTACTTTAGAAATACATCTCCAGCAGGGGCGAGATTTAAGAACCAATGAATTAAAGGCTCTCAATTATTTTCAATTTATAGATTATTTCATCCGAGTAAATAAATCAGTGGATCATTTAGTCTGATTTACTATTATAAAAAATGTAGGATGACATATCAGAAACTAGTTCATTCATGCCACATATGTAGATATTAATACATCTGGAGGAGAAATTATTGTGGGTAAGGCAGATATCCCACCTCAGTTTTTGTTGTTGATTTTGGACATGCTGATTTCAACTCTTGTGTCTCATTGTTCCCAAACAAACATTGCCATTTTTCAGATTATACTTCTTGATTGTGATCTTGAAAATTTAGTCTCACTGTTGTTATTGTTCAAAGCCAATGATTAGCAAATTTTTTCTGCAAAGGGCCAGATAGCATATATTTTAGACTTGTGGGGCAAACATTCTGTGTTGCAGTTACTCAACTCTGCCGTTATAGCAGGAAAGCAGTCATTTATCAGTAAATGAGCATGACTTTGTGCCAATAAAACTTTATATACAGTAGCCGGCAGCAGGCTGGATTTGGCTTGCAGACAGTAGCTTGCCCATCACTGTTCTAAGTCACCAGGAGGTCTCTAGGAATTTGGAGCAAGAGAGAATTTTTTCTTTTAGTTCTTCCTTTTAAGTCTCTTTTTACAACAAACAATAATGACTTTCTGTTTGAGGCATGGGAGGGTACCTACTGATTCCACATAGAGCTAATAAACTCGTTAATTTCTGTTTCTGTTTTAGTTGATTGACAGGACTAGAATTGTGATTGTTCCTTCCCTAAATCCAGACGGGCGAGAGAGAGCACAAGAGAAAGACTGTACTTCAAAGACAGGACAAACAAATGCTCATGGAAAAGACTTGGATACAGACTTCACAAGTAAGACTAATTTTTAGACTATTAGCACTTTGTAGACACTTAATTTATTTCTCTTTGCTAGGAGATTGGTTGATTCTATTTTGTAGACGAATAATGGGGGTACTTTCTTTTTTAGGATATATATATGAGGTATAAATGAATACAGACATCCAGAAAACTTTTTGAGTATTTTTCCTTTTTCATTTATGAAAATAATGAAAGTTCTTTCTAAGAAATTCAATCATTGCTACTGAGGTGTTCCATCACTAGTAGTATAGAGATTTCTGTTCCTCTACCTGTCATATATGTTACACACACACAAAATAAATATGTGCTTGTTGATTTGAGGGGCTTGTTTATTGTTTACCTAAATGGGATCATCAACTATACATATTGTTCTGCGACTTTTTTCCATTGAGTATACCATTGTCGTCTTTCCATTTCAGTACTTAGGGATCTCCAACATTTTTATTATTGCATCTTAATATGTCATTAATGTATGGCAATACTTTAGTTTATTCAACTGTTTTCCTACTGAGGTACATTTAGTTTGTTGTGAGTTTTTCAGTCTTATAAACAGTGCTACAGAAAACACCTTGCTTTTTGAAAATCTTATTTTCTTTCACAGATAGATTGTATATCCCCTTAATTATTTTTTAAAGGAAGATATGTCCATATCCTTGTTTTCCAGTAAGAATTTTCTTAAACTTGCCTAGAGTTATTAACGTAGACACATTAATCCTGAAGTATGTAAAACTCAGAATAATCTACCTTCTAGAATGTATCTTTTTTTGCTTGAGATAATGGCTTTTGGAGAAATAAAGTGTTTATCTACAAATTTTGTTAAGTTAGTGTTTTGATTGTGTACAGGTTATATGTTCTTAGCTACTCACTAATATTTTGAAACTTGATATTGTATATTGACATTTCTATTTTTTTAGATAATGCTTCCCAGCCTGAGACTAAAGCCATCATTGAAAATTTGATTCAAAAACAGGACTTCAGTCTTTCTGTTGCTTTAGATGGTGGTTCTGTGCTGGTCACATACCCATATGACAAGCCAGTACAGACAGGTATGTAGAATGTCATTTTACATGTATGGTCTTTAAGCTTAGATAGGAAATTCCAATTGGGTAATGTTTCTTATAAATTTATTTAAATGATGAGTATTTGAGCACACTCCATGAGCAAATAACCAGCCTAAGAATATTATACATGCATAAACAGAATTCAGACAGTTACTTGGAGGAAAGAGGTCAGATCTATTCATGGCCTAGGTTTGTTGCATCTAGCCGTCTTGTCACATCTGTTCAATTTAGTTCCCAAGCATTTATTGAGCAATTATGCTCATAGACATTGGGAATACACAGTGCCTGCCCTCAACAAACCCATATATATCCAAATATTTACACTATTGAGTTGCCTTCCCCTTCTCTAAACTTGGACTGATTGGTTTCACCTTATGGCAAATCAAACAGTTGCTTGTTGAATCTCTCTAGAGCCATTGTATATAGTTATGAGCAATTTGGCTTATGAGGAATATTGTTGTTAGGTCACAGTGGCTCAGAAATGTAGTAAAGCCTATATCAAAACAAGTTTGTATTTTAGTATGGTACCCTGTTATATAAACTCACTATTAGTACCCTTTAATATGAGGAAGATGTTCATCTTCTTAGTCTGATTACCTTGGGCTAAACAGAACTATGTGGTTAATTGTATTAACTCTTCAGTAAACTTGGGTGGGGTGTAAGATTTACTTGAAGGAGAGGAAGATGACTTTTGTATTCATGAAGTTGAACTTGAAGAAAGTCTTTTGGGTTTCTCCACTGACTTCTGAATTATTATTATTATTATTATTTTTGTAGTGGAAAACAAAGAGACTCTGAAGCATTTGGCATCTCTTTATGCAAATAATCATCCATCGATGCACATGGGTCAGCCCAGTTGCCCAAATAAATCAGGTAGCTATTTTCCTATCTTTTGTTGTTGTTTGGGAGGAAAGTCTTGTCTTATTGTCTTGTTAATCCTACATCCCTCAATGTTTTTATAGATGAGAATATTCCAGGGGGAGTAATGCGTGGAGCAGAATGGCACAGTCACCTGGGCAGCATGAAGGTATGCTTTATAGAGCACAGTGAGAATGGAATTACGAATATTGCCCATTGAGTGAAAGAATAGGTGACTTTTCTGATATAAAAATGGGATGGTATCTGCTTTGTGGCTTTCTTAACATGTATAGCCCTTAAATTAACCTCTGACAGCATTTTAATTGGTTGTCCATCCACTTCAAATTAGTCAAGAGTTGTAGCAAAGGAGTGGTTAACTGGTCCATTCACATGGGCAACCAGAAAATTGACTTCATGCCCATTTCTGCCTGCCTTCCCACCTTTCTTTATTTACTAAGAACTTAATACGTGTGAGGCGCTTTGCTATATGGAATATAGTGATAAATAAAATATATCCCCAGCCCATTTTACAAATAACTATGTTACAGAATTGATTGATTTGATCTAAAAGAGAGCAACTCTTAATATGCCATGAGAAATCAAAGACAGGAAAGGTTACCCCTAGTCAGGGATATAACCCTCTCATAATAGAGGAGGTGGCATTTGGGATACAGAGATGGTGAGGCAGGACATTCCAGAAATAAGCAGTAAGGACAGAGGTCAATGAGCAGTCTAGTTTAATTAGAATGTGAAATATAATGGAGAGCAGTGAAAGACAAGAATGGATTTGGACATTGAGTGCCTTATTTTACTAAGGAATGGGAAGCCACCAAAGATTTTTGAGCAGGGATATAGTGACATAATCTGAGTTGTGTTATGGGAAAATCAATCTCTTAACAGTAAGTTAAGATAGATCATAGGAAGGAGAGACTGTGATGTGACGAGACTGGTTTAGAATAGTCTAGACGAGAAGTAATGAAGGCCTCTTCTAGGTTAGTAGCAGTGGGAGTGGAGTCAAGGGATGAAGTTTCAGAAATATCATAGAGGCAGAATTGACGAGAATTTGACCTTGATTATATCCCACCTGAATTTAGAGACCATCTCAAGAATAGATTTGATGCATTGAACACTTAATGACCGAAGACTAGACGAGTTGTGGAATGACATGAAGGACATCACACATGAAGAAAGCAAGAAGTCATTAAAAAGACAGGAAAGAAAGAAGAGACCAAAATGGATGTCAGAAGAGACTCTGAAAGTTGCTCTTGAGCATCGAGTAGCCAAAGCAAAAGGAAGAAATGATGAAGTAGAAGAGCTGAACAGACGATTTCAAAGGGCAGCTTGAGAAGACAAAGTAAAGTATTATAATGACATGTGCAAAGACCTGGAAATGGAAAACCAAAAGGGAGGAACACACTTGGCATTTCTTAAGCTGAAAGAACTGAAGAAAAAATTCAAGCCTCAAGTTGCAATATTGAAGGATTCTACAGGGAAAATATTAAACTATGCAAGAAGCATCAAAAGAAGATGGAAGGAATACAGAGTCATTATACCAAGAATTGGTGGACATTCAGCCATTTCAGGAGGTAGCATATGATCAAGAACCAATGGTACTGAAGGAAGAGGTCCAAGCTGCACTGAAGGCATTGGTAAAAAACAGGACTCCAGCAATTGACAGAATACCAACTGAGATGTTTCAACAAACAGATACAGCACTGGAAGTGCTCACTCGTCTATGCCAAGAAATTTAAAAGAGAGCTACCGGGCCAACCAACTGGAAGAGACCCATATTTGTACCCATTCCAAAGAAAGGTGATCCAACAGAATGCTGAAATTATCGAACAGTGTCATTAATATCACACACAAGTAAAATTTTGCTGAAGATCATTCAAAAGTGGTTGCAGCAGTACATTGATGGAACTGCCAGAAATTCAAGCAGGATTCAGAAGAGGACATGGAACCAGGGATATCGCTGCTGATGTCAGATGGATCTTGGCTGAAAGCAGAGAATACCAGAAAGATATTTACCTATGTTTTATTGACTATGCAAAGGCATTCGACTGTGTGGACCATAACAAATTATGGATAACATTGCAAAGAGCAGAAATTCCAGAACACTTAATTGTGCTCATGAAGAACATGTACATAGATCAAGAGGCAGTCGTTCCAACAGAACAAGGGAATACTGCGTGGTTTAAAGTCAGGAAAGGTGTGCGTCAGGGTTGTATCCTTTCACCATACTTATTCAACCTGTATGCTGAGCAAATAATCCGAGAAGTGGGACTATATGAAGAAGAATGGGGCATCAGGATTGGATGAAGACTCATTAACAACCTACATTATTGCAGATGACACAACTTTGCTTGCTGAAAGTGAAAAGGACTTGAAGCACTTACTAATGAAGATCAAAGACCACATCCTTCAGTATGGATTACACCTCAACATAAAGAAAACAGAAATCCTCACAACTGGACCAATAAGCAACATCATGATAAATGGAGATAAGATTGAAGTTGTCAAGGATTTCATTTCACTTGGATCCACAATCAACACCAGTGGAAGCAGCAGTCAAGAAATCAAAAGACACATTGCATTGAACAAAGTTGCCACAAAAAACCTCTTTAAAGTGTTGAAAAGCAAAGATGCTACCTTGAAGACTAAGGTGTGCCTGACTCTAGCCATGGAGTTTTCAGTCGCCTCATATACACGTGAGAGCTGGACAATGAATAAGGAAGACTGAAGAAGAATTGACGCCTTTGAATTGTGGTGTTAGAGAAGAATATTGAATATACCATGGGCTGCCAAAAGAACGAACAAATCTGTCTTGGAGGAAGTACAACCAGAATGCTCCTTAGAAGCAAGGATGATGAGACTATATCTTACATATTTTGGGCGTGTTATCAGAAGGGATCAGCCCCTGGAGAAGGACATCATGCTTGGTAAAGTAGAGGGTCAGCAGAAAAAGAGGAAGACCCTCAATGAGATGGACTGACACAGTGGCTGCAACAGTGGGCTTAAGCATAACAACAATTGTGAGGATGGCGCAGGACTGGGCAGTGTTTCTTTCTGTTGTACATAAGGTCGCTGAGTCAGAACCAACTCGATGGCACCTAACAACAACAACAGCATGGGATGATAGAGAAGTCAGAGACAAAAGATTTCAGGTCTGTGAGAAAATGAGTTAATGGCATTAACTGAGTTAGGAAGGTCAGAAAAAAGAACAGGTTTTGGGGAAAAGATGGCAAGTTAAGTTTTTTAACCTGTCCACACAGACTTCCTGTGCCTGGATAAATGCTATACTGCGGGCAGTGTCTGTTGTCACCAGCAAGCTCCCGGTTGAGGGTATCAGAGGGCAGGTCCCATACTTCTACCTCCACGCATCCAAGAACAGCAGTGAAGTTCCAGGGTTTAGAGGGAAGCTGGCCCTCTGTATGTGCTTATTCATTCATTCATTTATCCAACAAACCCTAACAAACCCCCTCTACCTGCCACACGCTGTGGGAAGCACTGAAAATATAAATTAGACATAGTCTCTGTCCTCAAAGGACTCACCATCTGTTAGGAGCTGTCACATTTGTAACTGATTATAATACAGAGTGGTTTATTCATATTTGCCATGAAGTACTTTAGAAATTTTTTGTTTACATCACCCAAGTTTTCTTTTTATTCCATTTATTCCTTTTGTTGCATTATAAAACGGTACTTTTACTTATTTATTTTCTTACATTTGTTTTTGAATTTTATATTCCAGGATTATAGTGTCACCTATGGCCACTGTCCAGAAATCACAGTGTACACAAGCTGCTGCTACTTCCCTACTGCAGCACAACTCCCTTCCTTGTGGGCAGAAAATAAAAAGTCTCTTCTTAGCATGTTAGTAGAGGTAGGTCTTTCCTTTTTAACTACAAGCAAACCCCAGAAATATGTTCAATGAAAATCTTATCAGAACATTTTCTTAATCTCTTACCAAAAAATTACTATTATTTACTTTAAATTTATATAAATAGGAGAGTTCTGATCATTTTATATTCCTGAGTAGATGCCATGAGTTCATAAATCTGGAATCTGCTGTAATACAGGTAATTTGGCCTTGCGACTGTTGCAGGTTCTTTAATTTGACAAAGTTACTGCGGCAGGGAACTGTGGTGGAAGGGAAATCACTGAAGGCATCAAAGGATTTGGTTCTAACACCTTAGGCTTTGGCTCTGTCAAGTTCTCTTTTCTCTCGTCTCTCTACCTCTATGACTCTGAAGCAGTGAATGAGTGACAAACGAGATCAGAGTTGGGAGGGAGGAATAAGCCAATCTTGTTTCTTTTTTTGTCCCTCCTCAAGCTACTGACTCTAGAATACCTGGCATCATGAAACATATTTTTATATTTTAAACACTTTTTCAGGTTCACAAGGGAGTTCATGGATTTGTTAAAGATAAGAGTGGAAAACCAGTCTCTAAAGCAGTCATTGTACTCAATGAAGGAATAAAAGTACACACAAAAGAGGGAGGCTATTTCCATGTACTGTTAGCCCCAGGTTTCCATAACATCAATGCTATTGCTGATGGATACCAGCAACAACATTCGCAGGTAAGAAACTCAAATTGAATTGCATCCTGTAAATTGGTATGTTTAATAGTACTTCTATTTTATTTTCAAACTTTTGTTAGAAAGCTTGAGGGGTATAAAGAAATTTTAAAAAGTGTGACTACCTCTTGATTATGTTATCTTTGGTAACAGAAAGGAAACTTTTACAGCTTTTTGTTTACTTTAGATGACAATGAATCATCTCCTTGGTTGCTATAAAGGCATAGGAATGTAGCAGGAACACAATATACTTAAGTGAACTTTTTCATAACTCTGACACTTTATCCTTCTAGGTCTTTGTGCATCATGATGCAGCTAGTTCTGTGGTAATAGTCTTTGACACAGATAACCGGATATTTGGTTTGCCAAGGGAGCTTGTGGTAACTGTATCAGGTAAAGAAATCTTAGTTTTTAGTAGTTGAAGGTAAAACCAGTCTTGACATTTGTTTGAGGATGGATCACGTCCTTAATCACCTGAAGCTAATCACTTTTCTTCTAATGTCTCCTTATCTAAACCTGATTTTCCTGGAACACTGTTCTTCCATATGTTCTCATGGCTTGCCCCCTCATTTTTTCAGGGCTGTAGTCAAATGTCACCCCCACAGAGAGGTCTTCTCTGATTACTCTAGCTAAAATACTACCCCTGTCACTGTCTCCACCCAACTTGCTTCCATTAGAGTACTTACCACTGACACTGTAATATATACTTATTCACTTATTTTTGTATATTCAATCTCTCCTACTAAAACATATCATTGTTAATTGCTGTCAAGTCATTTCCAACTCGTGGCAATCCCTAGCGTGCAAAGTAGAAGTGCTCCATGGGGATTTCAAGGCTGTGACCTTTTGGAAGCAGATTGCCAGGCCTGTCTTCCAGGGCGTCTCTGGATGGGTTCAAACCGCCAACCTTTTAGTTGGTAATGGAGCACTTAACTGTTTGTGCCACCCAGGGACTCCCACTAAACATAAGCTCTATACAAATAAGAGTTTACTTGTATCCCCAGAGCCTAGAACCCTGGTTCCTACATAGTGGGGCTTAATGAATAGTTGTTGAATGAATGATTTGCTTTATATTAAGGTCTTAAGTTCCTTGGACTTTAATTTATTTTAGTTCCGTTTTTCCAGGATCCAGGAAGGAGGAAATACTTGTTTTCCTCGTGGTTAATTTGTGCCGTTGCTTAAATTACTGAAAGGTTAGGAGGGAAAAAAATAGGTGCTAAAATAACAAATACTGTTTATATCACTATTTGACACAAAGAACTTTGGTTCATTTCTAAGTGCAATTTGGACTTCTGGAAAAATACCCAAGTTTTATTTAATGGTGTGTAAGGGAGAGGTCCTCAGCTGAAAGAGAGTGATATATTGGAAACATGGACAAATCCTAGAGCCTGTTGTGGAGGGTTTATTCTTAGCTTGAACGAGATGAAGTGTGAATAACTTAGTGGTTAAAAATACAGCATCCAGGACTCAGCCGTAGTTTAAATCTGGCTCTGCCATTCATTAGCTGTTGTGAAATTTATTACAATTTTATTATTATTTATGTTACTAAGATTCCTATTTTCATGTGGAAATATTTAAAATAAATGAGGGGTTTTGGATGAGATGAAAATTTACTGGAAAAGAAAAGTAGAATTTATTAATTGAAAAAAAAAAACAGATTGCAGAACAGTAGGTACAGTGTAATTTCATTGTGGGAAAAGAAAAAAAATACTTGTTACATATGCATAACGAAAGATCTCCGGAAATATGCACTAGGGTTATTAAAGGTGATCTCTGGGTAATAGAAGTGTGAAGATGTGGACTGTTTTTAATTGTTGGTATTTTTGCATATCTGTGTTTTCTAATTTTGCATACTGTACATGTACTGCTTCTATAATAATAAAAGGTTGTTTCAAATGCATGAAATAAAAATAAAACGAGGGCATATTTTAAAATTGCCATCGTAAATTGCTATCTTTTTATATCCTTGAAGTAGAGCGCCACTCACATGATGGTTATTGTTTGGCAGGCGCCACCATGTCAGCATTGATCCTAACAGCTTGCATTATTTGGTGCATCTGCTCAATCAAGTCTAACAGACACAAGGATGGCTTTCATCGGCTCAGGCAGCATCACGATGAGTATGAAGATGAAATTCGCATGATGTCAACTGGCTCAAAGAAATCCCTCTTAAGCCACGAGTTCCAGGATGAAACGGACACTGAAGAGGAAACCTTATATTCTAGCAAACATTGAAACACACAACTGTGCACATCTCCCATCATAAGTACCAAGCGAAATTACAGTTCCCCTTGGGAGACACTGCGTTAAGAAGAGAGACTGTCTTGCTTCTTCAAAGAGCTTTGGGAAGTTAACTTGCTAAATTTGTATTCTCGTGAATTTGGTTGGCAGTTTTGAACTTCTCTTCCTTAAAGTACTCTTACCTTTTAAGAAAATATCTGATTTCTATTTATGCAGCAGAGATGGGACAGCCACTTTGTTTTTCTTTTTAATTTAAAGATGAGCTGTTTGGAGCTTATGTAATAACTGCATAAGCCATCTAGTGGATGTTGTATTTCGCACATCAGGTGTTTGCTAGTGGCTTTAGCTTTTTTTCTTTATGTTAAATGGCCAAAAGAATCCAGCAACATTAAGGCAGGGACAGCAGTCAGAATTTGACATAAAGCTTTAAAAACTCGAGTTTTCTCAACCTATTGAGGAGTACTTTTCTCTGGTTATTATACAGCTGGAGTTTCTCTTATTATTCAGGTTTAATGGAGGCTGAATTGATTTTTAAACATATATAACATTAAGAAATGAATAAATGGGCTTCCGCTTTGGCTTTCTACCTGTTCCAAGGCTAGATCAGAACTGGTGGGCTGTGCTCTAAGCAGGATTTCACTACCTCTCTTGTAAGGTTTAGCAAAGTTCTAAACCTCTCCATTTTAAGGGAGAACCTGTTGACTTTGTTGTGAAAAATCTAAATGTCCATTTGAATGGAGCTGAGAGAGAGAACTAGCAACAGCTAAAACTCATGTTGCCTATCTTTTAACTCGGTAAAAACCCACAGGTGCTGCTGCTTTTATTGTGAAGCACTAGTTTATGCTAGGGATGCCTAATTCTTTAATATTTCCTAAATTTGAACCTTTTTCTATGTTGTACACTTATGGTTTTCAGATGCCCAGCAATCTACAAGATCTGAATCCTACTGAAAACATCTGGAAGTATGGAAGAGACCTACTTGCACATTCTTAACCTACGTTTGAACATGAAATACCTACACTTCATGCTCCAGCCCAAGCCTGAAATATCATACTCATTGTGAAATAGATTGGCCAGTCTTGTTCACAAAGGCCTCTGCAAGTGATTGATTTCTTTGTCCTGAATTTCATCTGACAGTCTCTTTTTGAGAAACCAATTCTGTTAAAAATTCAGTGGAAAGCATTTAGATATGGCTCCCTCCATTAAAAAAAAAAAAAAAAATAAGCTATGGACTGCCGTGTGATGTATCACTGTTATTGCAAAGGCCTGAAAGATGTCATTTTATTATGTCTGTTGAATCATGGTGTTCAATGAAAATTATGGCTTTTTGTTAGTATGAGTTTTGCCAATGATCTAATGGTTTAATACCTTTGAATGTTTTAACAGCCAAGTTGCTGCTTAACTTGTACTAAATCAGGAGATTGAAAAACTTCCTCTCATCTTTTCAAATTGTATTCTATATCCAGTAATGTATCAGTCATCCCAAAGCCTTCATGTAGAATGGTTTACCACCACCTAGGCCATTCAACGAAGTTTTGTGTGGCATGCATCTAAAGTGGCTTATAAAAAGAGATTTGGGTTAGCAGGCCTAATGAGGTCATGACACTTCTTAGTATCTATGATAAATTTGAGTGGTTCAAAGTTAAACCATTCTATTGTTAATCGTGATATTAGCAACTCTAAATTCTGAGCCTTTGCCGCCTCCCTCTCCCACCACCACATACACAGAACAGAGTTTGTAGGGTGCTGATAGTTAATGAAATAGACATGACTTCATTTCTCCTAATAATACTTTATGTTTTCTTTAAGGGGGTAGTGTGGTGGTATTGCTCTTTTTCAGCTTTATTTTTAAGAGTGCTAAACCCACAAGGAGCCTAAAAGTGGCTGCTTTGCTTGGGACATTTCTGCTAGAAATGAAGCAAAGTTGATGTGACAGCCTTTACTTTATAATATTGGTCTTCACTGGAGGATACCTTTTAAATTTCTCTCTTAAATTAAACATTCTTTAACTGTACATCTCAGTGGCTGGAGGTCTTGCCTTTTAAGCATGTGTAAAATTTGTTTAGAAACAAACATGCCATTGGTTCTTTTAGTAATTTTTCCTGAAAAGAAAACCAAACTCTGCTATAATTCTTGACTCTTTAGTGAATTTCTAAATAATGCATTGTGCTGGAAAACAAGGCCTTCTCAACTGGTGTTACCTATTAACATGAATGTACAGGATCCATGACTACTAAGTCTGTGTTCTCAGCCCTGCTTTGTCTGTGTTCTCAGCCCTGCTTTATCTGTTATTTGTGGATCTAATCTAGTTAGATTAGATCACATTAACTGCCTAGACATTGAAGCCATATGGGATGGGAAATGCATTTCTTCAGTGTTTCTCCTAGAGGCTTTCCATTTCCTTGGAGTCATGGAGGCAAGTAAGTATTACAGTATTAAGAAATTTGCCCAAATCTGGATTGTGCCTTTCTTTACTCACAAGGCATGGTTTTTGTCCTGGTGATCATTTTGTAAGCCTTCTTCCCTCCCGGCTCCTTAATAAAATCAAAGTGATTGAAGAGGTGATGCTCAAAGTGTCTGCTTGTGTAAATGTTTTTGTACTGATTATATAGTTCAGTAAGATGGGCCCAAGTAATTTCTGAAGAAAGGACCCTTCAGTTCTGATGTATTTTGCTGAGTACTTGGATAGTGATTGGCATCCTGTCCATTTGAGGAATGCTTGAAATTCTGACTGAAGAGAATTTGCCTTGGAACTTAATCACCCTCCAGAAAAGAAATGTATTGTCTGTTTGGCCCAGTGTGATTGATTGGTTAATCTTTGGTGAATTTCACCTGAATGGGGCTTGCTAAATTAGTGAATATTGAACGTAAAAGCTAATTATGAGTTGACAAATAATGCCTGAGTTTATTGTGTTCCTGCGCTTAACACCAGGTTATTCAGTAATCATGACTTGATCCTTCATTTACATTTATTCTCAGCATTAAATAATTTTATCTTGTTTCCAGAAATGCACTTGTGCCAGGTTTTGTCCCTGTGGTATTAAAGAATTCTTGACTATGAATGCTGTAATCATATCCTATGTTATGGTTCTCTGGTGGAATTGTTTTCAACCGTGGCAACTCGGCATGTCCCCTATACTTTGCTTTATTGTTATTACTAAAAATCCCACTATGGTTGATGTTCAATAATTTTCTGCCTACCAACTGATAACTCTTTGGATTTCTGATTTTAGTTAAACCAGATTTTTGTAGGGTGATTAGGGTTCTTGATTAATGCCAACTGAACTTGGATTTCCAGTTCGTGAAGAAATCTCACCCAACACCCATTTCTCCTACTTTTTAGCAATAACTAACATTCCACTTGACTTTCAGAATATTGTTCTGGTTGATTTTGATTTGACAGAATATACTATGAAATTTGAAAGTAGGTTACCTTTTTGAGGCAATTGGATATTAAGTATGTAAATACATATGATCATGATTTTTATAAATGGCATAACATGAATGTACTACCTACATTCTTTGCTGGCCATGCTGCAGTTTTTCTGGAGGTATGACGTGGTATTTTTTTATACTCAGATTAAAAATCAACTTTTCACTTCTCCATTTTTTCCGAGTGACACCCCCCAGCTCCATAGCAATCTATAGCTACTTACATGGTGTGACCACCACCCATTCATCTCAAGTGCTTCAGTTTTGGGTTTATTTCATGCACTGTGCCTTCAAAATGAAATTTTTAAAAGGGACTTTAAGTGAAGTTGATGAATAGTAGTTTTAAAAAGTCAATCTGTGTAATATATGTGAAATCTAACTGTAATGAGGTCCATTCTGTTTTTTTATATGTAAATAGATCTACTAATCCTGTATAAAAGTTATTTTATGATGTTTGTCTTTCTTTGTGTTTTGTCTCATGATCTTTTTTCACCAAAACTAGTAGACCAAAACAAGTTATAGTTCTAATTTGAAAGTTATATATTTAGTTTTTCTATTCTATAGGGGAAAAATAGTGCCAGGCTAGGAATACAGGTGTCACTTGCAGATTATTTCTGTCTTCATGAATTGACTCGAAGTAAAACTATGTTTTTCAAATAATCATATCATATAGTGGTGATAGTTCTTTTTTCTGGTCTTGTTGTTGTTAGGTGCCGTTGTGTCAGTTCCGATTCATGGTGACCCTGTGTACAACAGAACGAAACACTGATTGGGGTCCTGTGCCATCCTCACAATCGTTGTTATGCTTGAGCCCATTGTTGCAGCCACTGTGTCAATCCATCTCGTTGAGGGTCTTCCTCTTTCTGGATATAGCTCAGCTGAATTAATGTATATCAAATCACTCCACAAGGAACACCACAAAGTTGGCCATTGAAAGGTTTATGTACTCATTTTAAACTTATTTGTTAAAAAAATTATTCTTTATACAGGTGAGGTCCAGTTAGACTAATGTGTTCTGCCACTTTTATGCACAGTAATGATGAAGTCAATATCCCCCATATTTCATTTAGCAACAATTTATTGACCCTGCTACTCCAGTAGGAATCGAGAAAGCAAAGTTATATAAGAAACACGGGCTCTTGCTGACAAGGAACTCATAGCCCAGGCTAGAGAAATGAAAATGGAAATAAGCTATTCTTCAGTAGTGATTGGTTCCTCTAAAAAGAAAGTGTCTCTGCTCTAGAGGAAGCATAGAGGTTCAAGCAGGGACTTTGAAGTTGGAGCAATCTGTGATTAATTCCTGGCTTTGCCACCTGCTTCCTATGTGACCTTGTGTTGCACAAGTTTCTTACCTTCTCTGAGTTGCGATTTCTCTCCTGATTAAGGAATAATATCAAATAGGATTGTAGTGGGAATGAAATGAAAAATAATGTTAGTGAGGGGTTCAACATATTTGGCTTAGAACTGAACACCCATGGTAATTACAGTCATTTTCCTTCCTTTTCTGTTTCCTGATCTCCTTGAAAGGAAGTTTTTGTTTTTCAAATATATGAACAAACAAAAATCTGTTTACAGATAGTGTTTTTTTTTTTTAGGAGAAATTTCTAGATACCAATACTAAAAAAAAATTTTAAAACCATGAAGTTTTTCATTATACAGTTCAATAGATGGTCTGTAGGATGGCAGTAAAGTTTAAATTTTGCCAAATGCTTCATATTTGTTTTTAGATGAAATTAAGTTGTATTTATGCTTCATCAATGAAAACAGCCTTACTTAAGGGCTATAGGTAGGTTCTCCAAAGTTTGAAAGATTTTCCTGAATTTCTGTCAGGAGTTTTCCAATAACTGAATCAAGAGCAGTAATCCACTTACTGTTTTCAGTTTTTCAGATTTCTAGGAACTGATTGTTCTCAGCAAAATAAACATGATGTGCAGTGGTAATACACTACTAAATTATGAAAAGTGCCACTGTGTAGGTCCTCATCTCTTACTTGCAGTTAGAATGCAACTGATTCTGTGCTATTTATTTCTAACCTCAGATAAATACACCGTTAAGTATTACCGACAATTTAAAAGCAATGAAATTGGCAAATAAAGCCCAATTTTAACTTTAGTATCACGATTTGTACCTACATTTAATCAGTGGAATGTTAAAGGCAAGCATACTATTTCTTTGGCCTTTTGGCTGGGGTCAAAAGGCATCCTATTCCCTAATACATTATAAATAAATACAGAAGAGATGAGCAAGAATGAGATAAACTGGCATATGCTGAGTAGAAAGCTATTCAAGTTTGAAGGCCAGCCTGGAAGAAGATTAAGTCAGAAGGGTGAGAAGATTTACATGATTAGATTGAAGGCATAGTAGTTGGAAGTAGGGTTAAATGGAGTGGAATGCCTCCAGGTAAATAAAGTTGGACAATTTATTGATTCATTTAGAAGCAATGAAGAGGCAGTAGTAATGTAATCAAAGCTGCAGGTGGAAAATAAAAACATCAAGTGAGGAAATTTAAGATGAAACAAGTAGAAAGATTACAGATTAAATAGTAATTGTTATGATTATATGGATTATGCTGTATGGTTAAGGTGTCATTGAGGTTAAGCCAAAGTGAAGGAGTATCTTGTTGCTGTATCTGAACCAGAGGAGCCCTGGTGGTGCAGTGGTTAAGCGCTTGGCTGCTAACCGAAAGGTCAGTGGTTTGAACAGAGCAGTTGCTATGTGGGAGAAAGGTGTGGCAGTCACTTTCCATAAAGATTTACAGCCTTGGAAACCCTATGGGGCAGTTCTACTCTGTCCTGTAGGGTTGCTATGAGTCAGAATCGACTTGATGGTAGTGGGTTTTGGGGGTGGTTTTTTATATCCGAACCACTACTAATTCCAAGTTACTTATGTATTATATGGCTCCTAAATTTTTCAAGACCAAATAGGCTTTCGATTTAGCCTCTGAAAGATGTGAGATGCCCAGGAGAATTGACCCTAAAAATAGGGAATGGAATAGACGGAGGAGAAAAAAAGTAAAGCAGACAGAAATCCACTTCAAAGAATTAGCAGTTAGACTAGGAGGTGACTGACTACTCACTACCTACAATGGAAGCCACAGTGCAGTGAAATTGTACTTTGAAAGTGCTGAGAAAAACATCAAATAACTTTCGACATTAAATTCTATATTGAACATTTCAGGAATGAAGATAAAATTCCATGTAGCTGAAAACATTGATGGCAATGTCTCTCGGTATCTCCTCACAAAACAATACAAAGAACAAGAAGAAAAAAGTAAATCTATGCAGAAATCACACTCTCAGTGTAATTTGAAGTCAGAGAATTTCAAAACTTCAAAATAACTGATTAAAAAGAAACATCACCAAATCTCAGTACGTGCTCTCACGTGCCTGTCCCAACCCCACCTCCACCACAAGGCTTGTGGATAAGGCAGACAGAAAAATGCAAGGAAGACAGAAGAGAGGTTCTAGCAAAAGGGCCTAATGTCGACCTAAAACTGCCAGAAAGACAAGTGCACCCAAAATCTGAATTTTTTAAAAACATGACCAAGCAGATCAGAGCACAAACTACTGTAGAAGGAAGGGATTTCAAAGTAAATATAATTTAAAGGGACAGATGTGATTTAAAGGGGCTATCCTTGAAACACATAGCATCAGGTAGGAAACTTCAATGGCTACACATGAGGAGTAAGGGCTAACCAGAAATAGTTTGGGACTACTTCCACCTCACAGGATTAAGGTGATCTTCCCCTACCGGAACTGCCTGCAAGAAGCAGAGTGGTAAATTCTCTAGGGAGAAAGACAGTGTCATCCAGAAACTCAAATGTTTACTACAAACTTTTATCTGTAATATACAGTTATCTAATCAAGAGTTACACTTAACATCAGAAAAGATGAAATGATAAAAATCAAGAAAAAAAGATGATAGAAACAGATTTTTGAGTTATCAATCAGAAACTTTAAAATAATGATGAATAAACTTAAAAAAGTAGAAGACTAAAGATGAATTATAGCAGAGAATTAAAATCTATTAAACTTAATGGAGACTTTTGATTCTGGACAAGATGGAGATTTACTTCTCCCAATTTCTTCCACTAAGTACCACAAAAAACCTGGACATTATACATAAAACAAAAATAAGAAGTCTCTGAAAGCTGGAGAGAAGATGGCAGGCCAGCTAGGAACCTGAAGATCCAATGAACGACTTAGTGTTAAATTACTTGACTTTTCTTTTTGCCTCATTTACCCCACAATGGGCGCTGGAAAAGCTGGCAACCTGGAAATGCCAAAGGATGCAGAACAAAGAAGCTTAAAGAAAAGTCTGCTCTCTCTAGCCAAAGGACTAGGAAAGAAATAGCCTAGGAAGACAGAATACTTTTAGACAATAACTGCACAACTCCAGCGAAACGCCACAGAAATAACTGAAGCCCACTCCCCACCTGCCGGCAAATGCTGAGTGGGAGCCTAGGCTTGTCATCCTCACCTGGCTTGTCTTAGTTATCTAGCGCTGTTATAACAGAAACAATACAAGTGGATGGCTTTAACAAACAGAAAATTATTTTCTCACAGTTTAGGAGGCTAGAAGCCCAAATTCGAGATGCCAGCCCTACAGGAAGGCTTTCTGTCTCTGTTGGCTCTGGAGGAAGGTCCTTGTCTCTTCTGAGCTCCTGCTCCTGGGCAATTGTCACGTGGCTTGGCATCTCTCTTCTGCCATCTCGGCTTGCTCACTTTCTTGTTTAATCTCTTCTTTTTTCTCAAAAGAGACTGACTCAAGAAACATCATATACTAATCCCACCTCATTAACATAATAAAGAAATCCATTCCCAAATGGGATTATAACCACAGGCATAGAAGCTAGGATTTACAACACATATTTTTGTAGGACACGATTCAATCCACAACATGGCTGTAATATAGCACTCCTCCCCTCCTGCATGGGTGGTGTCAAAGAAGTAGGGATCCTTGGCTTTTACCACTTCCCAGTGGTAATGAGGCCCACTGCTGAGGAGTCAGTGAAGGAGCTGTTATGACTAGCCCCATATATTCCCATGCTCCAAAAGATCTTTTTTAAAGTGTCAAAAAGCAAAGACATCACTTTAAGAACCAAGTTGAGCCTGACCCAAGCCAATTGCCTCATATGCATGTGAAAGCTGGACAATGAATAAGGAAGACCAAAGAAGAATCGATGGCTTTAAATTATGGTGTTGGGGAAGAATATTGAATATACCATTGACTGCCAGAAGAACGAACAAACTTGTCTTGGAAGAAGCACAGCCAGAATGTTCCTTAGAAGCAAGAATGGCGAGACTTCGTCTCAGGTACTTTGGACATATTATCCGGAGGGACCAGTCCCTGGAGAAGGACATCATGCTTGGTAAAGTAGAGGGTCAGTGAAAAAGAGGAAGACCTTCAACGAGATGGACTGACACAGTGGCTGCAACAATGGGCTCAAGCATAACGACTGTGAGGATGGTGCAGGACCGGGCAGTGTTTCGTTCTGTTGTACATGGAGTCACTATGAGTCAGAACCAACTTGACAGCACCTAACAACAACAACAACATATATACTTGGGGTGTCAGTGGAGGGCAAGGGGGAGCCTGGACTTCCACCCCCACCTGGCAGTAACAAGGCAATCACCCAATTCCCTTGGCAGCATGATGTCAGAGAAGGACTGCTAAAACAGAAGATTTAAATAAAAGTCAGAGTCTCATAACTTAATACCTAAAATATCCAGGATTCAATAAAAATTCACTCATTATACCAACGACCTAGAAAATTTCAACTTGAATGAGAAAAAAACAGTCAACAGATGCCAACATCAAGATGACATTAATGTTGGAATTCTCTGACAAGGATTTTAAAGCAGCTGTCATTAAAACTGGAATAAAGCCCTGACAATATGCTTCCGAAAAATCAGCCATTGAAAACCTTGTGGAGCACAGTTCTACTCCGACACACAGAGGGGCACCATTAATCATGGTTGACTCAATTGTGTTTTTTTATAATTAAAATACTTCAATAAGCAATTACAAACAAATGGAAAAAAAAAATAGTCTCAGCAAAGAAATAGCAGCCATAAATAAAAGAAATGGAAATTTTAGGTGTGAAAAAATACAATAATAGAAATGAAAAACTCAGTGGATGGGCTCAAGTGCAGAATAAAGGGGAGAGATGAAATAATCAGTCGACTCGAAGATAAAACAATAGAAATTACCCAGTTTGAACAAGAGGAGAAAAAAATAGACTGGGGGAAAAACAGTGAGCTGAGCCTCAAGGACTATAACAAAAGACTACCATTCATGTCATCAGCATCTCAGATGGTGAGAAGAAAGCATATAGGACAGAAAAAGTATTCAAGGAGATAATGGCTGAAAAATTCCCAATTTTGGTAAATGACAAATTTGAGATTCAAGAAGCTGAGCAAACTCCAAACTCAGAGAGATCTACTCAAAGACACATCATAATCAATCTTCTGAAAAGGTACAGTGGAACAACAATTTGAATAACAACCGATTTCTCATCAGAAGCCACAGAGGCCAGGAGGAAATGACACAACATTTTTCAAGTACTGAAAAAACAGAACTGTCAACCCTAAATTCTGTATCTGACAAAAATACCTTTTAGGAATGATGGGAAATCATGACATTTTCAGATGAAGAAAAACTAATAGAATTTATCACCAGCTGACCTACTCTAAAAGAATGGCTAAAGGGAGTTCTTGAAACAGAAAGGAAATGATAAAAGAAGGAATCTTGGTCAGGAAGGAAGAACAATGGAATGTGTAACAATATGAGTAAACACAATAAGCTTTCCTTCTCCTCTTGAATTTCGTAACTTATGTTTGACAGTTGAAGCAAAAATTGGTAGCATGGCCTAATGTGCTCTCAATGAATGTAGAGGAAATATTAAAAACCAATTATAAATGGGAGTGGGTAAAGGGACTTTAGGAATCCCTGAGTGGCACAAATAGCTACTGGCCAAAGGCTGGTGATTCGAACCCACCTAGAGGCAACTTGGAAGACAAAGTCTGGCGAGCACATTCTTGAAAACCCAGTTCTACTCTGCACACATTGAGTTGCCATGAGTCCGAATCGACTTGACAGTAACTAACCACAACAACCACCAAAGGACTTTACAGGAGGTAGTTTCTATTCCACCACTTGTCTGTCAGTTTGTCATACTGTGGTGGCTTACATGTTGCTGTGATGCTGGAAGCTATGCCTTCAGTATTTCAAATGCCACGGGGTCACTCGCGGTGGACAGACTTCAGCAAAACTTCCAGACTAAGACAGACTGGGAAGAAGGACCTGGCAATCTACTTCTGAAAAAATTGGCCAGCGAAAACCTTATGAATAGCACCAGATCATTCTCTAATATAGTGCCAGAAGATGAGCCACTGAACAATGGGCTCAAACATAGCAACCATTGTGAGGATGGTGCTAGACCGGGCAGTGTTTCATTCTGTTGTAGGTAGGGTTGCTATGAGTCGGAACCGACTTGATGGCACCTAACAACAACAAAGTTTCTATTTGGTGGCTGGAAGGGAAAGGGGGCCGAGACTGTAACAGAGGAAAAACGGCCAGTGGAGAAGAGTACATATGCCAGAAATAGAAGATAATGGAGCACAGGCTGAGATAAGGATGGAGGTGTTGGCCCTGGGAAGAAAAAAGCTTTTGTCACTGAGAAGGGAAGAATCTGGCTGAAAATCCACATTATGAGAGAAGGCCAGGGAAGTTGAAGGAGTTCCATCTGAGGGTAACTCTCTTCTGAGAGAGAAGATTCGCTGGGTTGAGGGCGAAGATGAAGGATTGCGATGCCAAGAGAGGATATGAGCACCAGAAAAACAGATGTTCTGGAATTGTCAGTTGCTAATGCTGAAGTTCTCAGCCTCCTTACTCAAAAACTGTAAAATAATTAATCGACCGCCAGACGGCGGTGTCTGTGGAGGCTTACCTATCCTATCGGCCCTAGCGCCCAGGGCGGAAGAAGGCGTGGAGGTGGCTCTCTGGCTCGCGTCGCCTCTACTCTCCTATCACCACTGACGTTGGACAACAAAAATGGCGGCAGGAACCAGCAATTACTGGGAAGGTGAGAGTGAGGCCTCCGGGAGGGTCCTGCCGAGGGGCTGAGGGCTTGAGTGAGGACAGGTCGTGGGGGAGGCGGCAGAGGAGAGAGCTGGCCTCCGGAGCGGCCGAGCTGAGGGGCGGGGATTGTCTGGTGGGAGCCCAGGGGCCTGGGAGCTGAGGAGACTGAACGTTCCAGGGTAGGGGGCTGGCCTGAGAGGCAGTGGCTCCTGACCCAGTCGGGTGAGCGGCACCTGAGGGAGGGTTTGGGCAGAAAAGGCAGAAAGGGGATGAACAGGAAGAGGAGCCTGAGTCGCTGAAAGAGAACTGGGTTGAGGGAACAGCGAAACTCGGACGTACGGGCTTGGGGTCCGAACCGGGAGAGGAAACGAGTGTTTAGCGAGCAGGTCCCGAGCCAGTGAGACTGGAGTAGTCTATGCCTTGGAGATTAAGTCACTGTTGGAAAACTGAGTAGGAAAAGGGAGAGGAACGAGGAACGGAAATTTGTCAGTCCAGTCCATCGGGGGAAGTTGTATGGGCGAAATGTTTCCTTCTGGGTCGCCTTGGCCGCTTCAGGCTGGGACTTCGAGGATTGGATGTCGAGTCGTGTTTGAAAGCAGAGGAAATAACTTTACCGTCTGCCCTGGAGTCTAGGATCGGATTTCTTAAAAAGAGAAAGTTGAGAGAACCAGTGTTAACTTGACAAGTGCGTTTGTTTAATTCCTGACAATACGGTCCCATAAAGTGGGCTCATGTAAAACTCGTTTCTGGGCCATAATGATCAACAAAGATCAGAATAATCTCCCCTTTTTCTTCAGCTGTCTCTTTGCTGTACTGCAACATTAAAATTACTCTTCGAATCACTTTCCCATTTTGAGCTATTTCCTGTTGCTCCCCAGTGAAGCCTCGGGAAGACACCACGTGTGTGTGTGTGGGTGTGGGTGGGTGTCGGTGAATGTACATAAATATATAAAAACTCAACTGTGCTTTAAAAAAACAAAAAACTGTCAGTCGCTTGGCCTAAGAAATACAATTCTCAGTTCTTCCATACTTGCCTGTCATTGTTTCACATGATGCTTTCCATTAGTGAAGACAATTACTAAAGTTACAGGAACGCATGCTTATGATTAGTTTAAAACATGTATTGAAATGCCCTTTTGAAACGTATTAGCTAGAAAACATTTTGAAGTTACATAAAAGTGTCTACTGGTATCTTTAATGCTAGTCATTAGGTTATGGTTTTTCGAAGCACGGTACTTTAATAACTATAGTTGCTCATTATTGACAGCCTACTCAGTGCCAGGTGCTCTAAGCACATGATTACTAATGCGTAGAAAACCCCTAAAGCTGTGGGTTTAACAGACAAAAAGCTGAGGTTCAGAGGTTGAATAGATGGCCGATGAATCTCAGCCAGTATATGGCTGTGCTGAGATTCAAACTGGGATTTGGTCTGCGGGCAGATATGGTCCACTGTGTTATTCTGCTTTCTGCTTCTGATGATAAGTTTATTGAAATGATGTTTTGTATTCCTTATTCCTGGAAGGTGAGATCCTTACACCATTCCTTCCTATATTCAGTGCTTTTTATTTTAACCAACGTTTCACCATGGATGAGAGTAATTGGCATGTAGGTGTGGGTTTCTAGACTGTGGCTTCTCTCACTCAACCACCTAGAAGTCAAACTACGATACCAATTTCTCTGCTTGCTTGTTTGCTTCCTTTCTTAAAAACATATGCTCTTATTTCCATTATATTTGTATTTGATCTTATCAGGAGCACATTGTTTGTTGTTGGTTTCAGCCTCTCCAAATTTCTTTCAGTAAGCATATTGAAAGGCATTTTTTTTATCTTTGCCGTAGATCATTTATTTTTTCTTTATGTTCAGTCAGTAAGTCATTCTACCATTAAGAAAAGAATTTCATTAGCCTAATAAATCTTTGGAATAGAAATAGCAAAATTCATGTCAAAACAGTGATGTTTTCTTTTTTATAAATTTAGCTGATAAATCGGTATAATGCTGGCTAGACTATAAACCATATTCAGTTCCTTTGTGATTTGTACTTGTTTCCTCTGAATTACAAAATTGTAGTTATTGCTGTAGAAATAATTTTAGGCATGTTAGAGCAACATCTTGTTACTGTATAGCTGTCTGTAGAATAAAGCTGAAAATTTCTGTCTCCCACTGCTCCTCCTACTCTTTCCCTGCCCCTCATCTAAAGTTTAAATAAATGACTGATTTGCTTTCGGGTAAGTATTTGGTTTCTTCCTTTTAACACTTTTCTTTAAGGGGGAACTAGACCAATAATTGATCATTTTCTTAGTTTGTTTTCTTCAGAATAGTTTTGTGATTTACATGTTTACTGATGGACTTTTTGTGTCTAATTATTTGCTTTTTACTTTTGCTGAAGATCTCAGGAAACAGGCTCGACAGTTGGAAAATGAACTTGACCTGAAACTAGTTTCCTTTAGTAAACTGTGTACAAGTTACAGTCACAGCAGTGCCCGAGATGGAAGACGCGACAGGTATAGGTACTACCAGATTCTGTCTCTTATGCCTTAAACTATATACCGTAAGTTTTTTTAAAGCATTAAAAAATAAGGTAGAATATATAACTTTGTAAGTTGGTCGCTATGAGTCGGAATCAACTCGACGGCAGTGGGTTTGGTTTTTGGGTAACTTGATCTATTTGGTGAATTTTTGTTGTTTCTTTTTTTATCATTGATTTTTTTAGTGACTTATTAAAATTCTCCTTAATTCTTGAGATTAGCATTTATTTAGGATCCTAAGGCAAAAATTGTGACCTTGTCAGCAGAATAATACTAGGTGTTGACGGTGAGTTTGTATCAGAAGTAAGAGTTTCTAGTTTTGTATCGGAAGTAAGAGTTTCCAGCTCAGCCAGTATAAGGAAATGTGGTAAATTTGGCCACATTATATTCCTTATATTTTCTAATTGCTAAATGGAAATGAGGAACTACTCAAATGCAAAGTATACATACTGCTATTCTGGTGTTTTAGACTGAATCTAAGGTAATGTGTGTCCTTACTGTTAGTCATCAAAGCTATTTTTAATTTTGGTTCTTTTTTTGAGAAACCAGTATACTACTATACTGAACATATGGAAAATACATTCTTATTTTTGAATCTTCCCCTGTATTGTGCTCACTTTAGGCCATCCACTCGTTTCAAAAAATATTAGGAAATATTTAAGACACTTGGAAAAGTATAAGGAACAATATAATGAACCCCCATGTAACTTTCCCCCATTTTAAAAAATAATCATTACCAATTCATTTGAAGGCCCCATGTACCCTGCCCTGATGGCGTTTTCCTTTTTCCCTCCCCAATGTTGTTGTGTGCTGTCAAGTCAATTCTGACTCACAGCAACCCTATAGGACAGAGTAGAACTGCCCCATTGGGTTTCCAAGGAGCAGCTGGTGGATTTGAACTGCTGAACTTTTGGTTAGCAGCCTGAGCTCTTAACCTGTGCAGCCAGGTCCCCAATAATGTAATAATTTTAATAGCTAACACTTACAGTGCTCATCGCGTGTCAGGTATTGTTCTAAGAGCTTTACGTAAATGCTGCTGGGAACATTTTTTCACAGAATGTTTCCATATACTTAGAAGTGGAATTGCTGGTAGAAAGTTTTTAGTTGTTACCCACTCTTTATTTTAGATACTTCTGCAAGGATTGGTGGTGGGTGGGGTATATTTTTCAGCTAATAATACTAAAAACAACTGAATTTAGATTTGAACCGATGTCTTTCTATCACCAGAGCCCATACTCTAAACCCTGCTCTGTTATGCACATTACAGCAAAAGGCCATTTTGACTCTATAGCCAAGCGTTATTCCTTTTTAATAACAGCATAATGCTTGTAAAGATATCAGGGCCAATATATTGACTCATGTGGCCTGAAAGTAAGTTATTGGCATGTAAGGGAGATTTGATTACAATGCATTACTTTGGTCTTGTTTTTACTTAGCAAGTAAAGAGAATGAAGAATTTTTTTTTTCTGTCAATAAAGTTATGATTGGAAATAATTTTTCCTTGATTTAAGTCTCCCACTTGGCTACTGTCAGTGAGTATACAATATTAGAACTCCTATTGTTAAGAGATAATATTACATGATACTTTTTCTATGTTCTCTATGCTTTATGAACTTAATACTCTTTTTTGTTTTTTTTATTGTACTTCAGGTGAAGGCTTACAGAACAAATAGTTTCTCATTTAACAGCTAGTACACATGTTGCCCTATGACAATGGTTAACAACCTCACAACACATCAACAC
>NW_004443976.1:19432933-19491961 GCF_000243295.1 Trichechus manatus latirostris | reverse complement strand
ATTTATTCCCTCTTTTATTGTTTTGATGTTGTTGTCATTTACTGATTAACTGCTCTGATTCCCTGTTGTATTTCTTTTGGTTTTGGATGGTCCTTGAGAGTTCATTTCCTAGATTGTTATCTGGCTGATACGATCCTGCGTCCTAGATTCTGCCTGTGAGCTGAAGTTGTTTGTTCTCAGATCGAAGAACTCCCTTTAATAATTCTTGTAAGTTTGGTGTGGCTCTTACATAGTCCCTTAATTTCTGTTTATCTGGAGATGACCTAGTTTCACCATCATATCTGAATGAGAGTTTTGCAGGATATCTTATTCTTGGCTGGCAGTTTTTTTCTTTCAAGATTTTTTATATGTCATCCCATTGCCTTCTTGCCTGCGTTGTTTCTGCCGAATAATCTGAGCTTAGTCTTATTGTTTCTCCTCTGTATGTGACTTCTTGTTTTTCACAAGCTCTTCTCAGGATTCGTTGTTTGTCTTTGGTTTTGGCGCATGTGATTATGATATGCCTTGGTGATTTTCTTTTGGGGTCTATCCTATATGGGGTTCGTTGAGCTTCTTGGATGGCCAGCTTTTCATGTTTCATGATATTGGGGAAGTTTTCTGTCAGCAGTTCTTCAATGATCCTCTCTGTGTTTTCTGTTTTGTCCCCCTGTTCTAGAACTCCGATCACTCGCAGATTTTTGCTTTTAATTGTATCCCACATAACTCTCAGGGTCTATTCATTTTTCTTTGTTCTTTTTTCTGAGTTTTCCTCAAACAGAGTTGTATCCAGGTGTTTGTTTTCAATTCTACTGATCCTGTCTTCCACTGTTTCAAATCTGCTTCTCAGCCCTTCTGTGACACTGTCCATTTCTGAAATCTTGTTGTTTATCTTTTGGATTTCTGATTGTTGTCTTTCTATAATTTCTAGTTGTGAATTTATTTGGCATTTTGTTCCTGCATTATTTTCTTGAATTCTTCCAATTTTTTGTCTGTATTTTCCATGAATTTGTCTATTTTTTCCTGATTTTTGTCTGCTTTTTGCTTCAGCTCTTGGTGAATTCTGAGTATTAGAGATTTGAATTCCCTATCAGGTAGTTCTAGTGCCTTTTCTTCCGCTGGAAAGTCATCTGGTGTTTTGTTTTGGACACCTACTGGAACCATCCTGTCCTGTTTTTGTAAATGTTTTGATATTGTCTGCTGTCTTTGGGGCATTCAGTAGTTATTTTTCTCATTTAATGATTGTAGATTTGTTTGTTTAGTCCCTTTTTTAAAAAAATTTGGCTATGTCTGAGCAGGCAGGCTGTGTATTCTTTGTTGTTTGCTCATCTGTGGGCACAATACTTTTTGCCTCCTTCTCCAATTGGCAGGGTCAGTCACTCAGATATGGTATGGCAGGGCAGGTCTAGCTGACGAGGAGTTACTGGGACGGGTTGTTTGTGGCACCCACCACAGCCACCAGGGCGGGTTGGTAATCAGTGCAGGGCAGGTTCCAGTGGGCCATGACTGTGCCGCTTGGTGGTGTGATGTTAAGCGCATGGTGCAGGTAGGCAGGATGTAGCGGGGTGATTGTTATGCATGGAGGTAAGATGGATATGGGAGAGAGGAGAGAAGAACAGGAGCCAAAAACATAAAAACAAACAAAAAAGAATGTTAGGGGAGCTTGCTGTTGGAGTGGAGAGATGAGAGACTATGAAATGGAGAAAAACAAAAAGGGGAAGAGGAAGAAAAGAAAAGAATGAATAAATAAAAATCGGAAAGGGAAAGAACAGCAAAGTTCCCAGGGATCCCACCGGTGCGGCTATGAGGTCTGGGGAAGTTGCAGCCTGGCTAGAAAGCATAGAGGTGTACAACACCAGGTATTCAGGGAACAGAAAGAGAGGGAAGATATAAAGAGATGAGAAACTGAGTAATGAAGAAAGACGAAAAGGGAAAAATAGGGAAAAGAAAACAAACAATTCAAAACAAACAAACGAACAAAAGTCCCGGGATCCCACCAGGGTGGCAGCCCAGACTGGGAAGCAGCTCCACGCTCGAACAGAGCTCTGCAGCCCCTTAGGAAGAAGGAAAGATGGCACACGGAGCCAGGTATTTGAGCAAAAGGAGGGGAAGGTGGTAAGAGGTAAGGAAGAAATCAAAAGAAGCGGAAGAAAAGCAACACCAGCAGCCAACAAATGGCACTCAGAGAGCCAGCTAGTGCGGGCTGGTGGAATCCAAGAAGCCAGTGCTTCCGGGACACGAGACTGTGTCCGTGGGAAGCAGAGGAGGCTGAGTGTGGGTGAAGAAGGGTAGGGGGTGGGAAAGCGTATATCACAAATTACCGGAGCTCCGCAGCCCCTCAGGAAGAAGCAAAGATGGCACACGGAGCCAGGTATTTGAGCGAAAGACGGGGGAGGTGGTGAGAGGTAAGGAAGAAATCAGAAGACGCGGAAAAAAGCAACACCAGCAGCCAACAGATGGCACTCAGAGAGCCGGCCCATTTGGGTGGGTGGAATCCAAGCAGCCGGTGCTTCCCAGACAAGAGATTGTGGCTGCAGGAAGCAGAGGAGGCCGAGTGGAGGTGAAGAAGGGTGGGGGGATGGGAAAGCATATTTCGCAAATTACCGGTTGTTTTGTCTCCCACTGGAAGCTCCGTGAAGCTGCTTTCTTGTACCCCCTGTTTGCTGGTCTCCGGTACGAGTGCAAGATGGCGGATCCGGGCCGCGTTAGCTGTTAGGGGACCTCTGCATGAATCTCTCCTCGCTCTCCATTCTCTGTTAGTTTTCTCACTCCATTTGGTGCTTGGCTGAGTTTTTTATCTCTTCATTTGATGTTTTAGGGTTTCAGGATTTTTGTTTTCTCTGTTAGGCTTAGTTTCTCAGATGTTTGCTGTGGAGGGATGGCATGGCGCTTCTGCCTAGAGCGCCATTTTGCCGGAAGTCCTGAACTTAATACTCCTGTGACTCCTTTAATGGAAAAACTATCTTGAAAACGTTCCCTAAGAGATTCTAAAACAAGTTGGGACTTACTTTGTTACTTCAGCCTGTTTCTTAAAAGACTTAGGCCATGAGGGTAAAGATCCAACGTGCATCCTAAAATGTTTATTGCCCCGGTTGGAAGTACGTCATAATGAATATACTCAGCAGTGGCCAAAATTTTTCTTCCTTTTTTTTTTTTTTTACTTTCTGTATTTCAAGAACTGTGAGGTCTATAAATCATCACACACCCATAAAATGAATTAAATTGAACTGAATTGTAGTATTATGGAGAATAAGTTTTTGGCCATTTCCCTGGCATTGTATATTGTCCTGAGGATGTCTGGTGAATGTGGGAATAACTAGCAGTAGAGATTGCCACCTCTTTCATTCATTTTAGTTTTTTGATGAGCACCTACTACGTGCACTGTTTTAGGTGGTAGACATATATCTGTGAATAAGACAAGGCAGTTTCCTTACTTGTGAAGCTTGTATTCTGTTGACCCATTGTTATTTTTCATATGTCTGGTGGGGGAAAATTTTTTGTAGTAGTAGATAGAGGATTTTTGCCTGGGCCATTCTGGGAGATAACCACAGAACTTTGGGTTGGTTCTGACAAATACTAAAGAACTAAATATTTGTATATCATGTTTTAGGGCAAATAAATTGGAATGTTTCAAAAAGAAATAAAAATTTGTACCTAGTTAGACTTAAAAGTAAAAATCCTCGTTATCTTTTTGGTTATTACACTGTTACTGTGAGAACGTATGTGGAGAAAGGAGATGTAGTAGCTAAGGTACTTTTTGATGTTGAGCTGATGATTTAATCTGCTTTCATCTGCCACACCCAAGGATTATCAGAGGGTAGGACAAAGTCTTCAGTAAAATTGGAGAACATAGTCGTTGCCTGGGCGTTTAGCTGTGTCCAGTATAATGCAGATCAGCACTGAGCTGCTCATTTGATTAACAGAGCTGCTCATGTGATAATAGACACTAGTCCCCATCTGATGAAGGTTAGTGATTTTTCAGAAGGGGCAAAAGAAACCTTCAGGACATACAGTTTTAGAATTTAAATCTGTCAGAAATAAATTTCACTTGTAAAAAGTTAGGTTTCTGACTTCAGATTTTAAAAGATAGTTCAGCACTTTTTTGCAAAACAAAACTAAGAAGATTACATAATATAAATGGAAATGTAGAGGGCTGGTGCTAAAACTTTTCTGCTCTGCATGGCTGTTTATATTAGACTTAAAGCCAGCTCCTGATTATTCAATAGCTGCTTATCCAAACTATGGGTCATTTAAACCTCAGTTTTATTTCTTCTTGGTAAGAGTCAAGGAAAGAAGCAAGAACTTAATTTCAGGTCTGAGGAACTATAACTGCTTTGGAGTAAAAATTAAAAAAAAAAAATTATTCTTCACAAACTCTGTAACTTAATAATAGTTCTACAGTTTTGTGTCATATAATTTGTTCTTTTAAATTCAACATTTAATTGGGCGCTGCCATAACTTAAGTTAGTTTTTATCATTTGGGAAACAGTAAACAAGCATTTTGAATTTCTTTAAGTTACTAAGATCACCTGTATTATAGTTTGGGAAAATCTTACTTTCAATTATATTTTATACCGATTTTAATATTGTAGAACGTGTGATTTATAGGAAAACCTCTTTAAAAATTAAAAATTATTAAAAAAAATTACGAAGAAAGAGAGAGAATGTTCTACATGACCTCTTAAAGAATAATTACCTTATTATTTTAAGTATGCTTTAAAGGAGTAGGATTAAGTAATGAGATTCCCTTTAATTGAACTTCTCTTTAGTTCTGACACAACACCCCTTTTAAATGGATCAAGCCAAGACAGAATGTTTGAAACAATGGCAATTGAGATTGAACAGCTTTTGGCAAGGGTAAGTACTTTCTGTTAAATGGCTATTTTGTTAATAGCTACTTGTTGTTGGAGCCCTCGTGGCCCAATGGTTAAAGCTATCTGCTGCTAACCAAAAGGTGGGCATCCAAAACCCACCAGCAGCTCCGTGGGAGACAGATGTGGCAGTCTGCTTCCGTAAGGATTTATAGCCTTGGAAACCCTATAGGGCAGTTCTGCTCTGTCTGTAGGGTGGCTATTAGTCAGAATCAACTCGATGGCAGTAGGTTTGGGCGTGGTACTTGTTGTTAGGTATGGTATTGGATTATATCAGTGTAGACATGTTTATTGAAATCACCCATGCATTTAAGGTGGATACCTCCCCAGGCCACTTGAATTTTGATAACAGCCGTACCCAGGTCCTATGAGTGTTATTTTAGCCTTTATGGATTATTGGGAGAAATGCTGAATCTTGGCCTGCTATCTTCTTGGGGTTTTTTGGGTTTTTTTTCTGCCAACAGAAAAGGTATACAGGCAAGTAATTTGCTTTTAGCTGTTTACTAGTGCCTTCTAAAATATTTTTATTGGCTTTCTTTTTCTTTTAGCTTACAGGAGTAAATGATAAAATGGCAGAATATACCAACAGTGCAGGTGTCCCCTCCTTGAATGCTGCGCTGATGCATACATTACAGCGACATAGAGACATATTGCAGGTAATATATAGGGCTTGAGATTTTTACATTATCACGGGAGGGTTGGTTTGTTTAGGTATTGTTTGTTTATTATGTTCGTTTTATTATTTCCACCCTTACAATTGGGACAGCAGTTACCTAGCAAACATAAAAATATGGTAAACCCTGTTTCTATGAAGAAAGAAAATCAGGGATGAGCCAGTCAAATTCAGGTTTTTGAGTAAATTCTGCAAATACAGTTTTTTTTCTTAGCCCATCCCACCTCCTCACCCACCACACTTAGGCCTTTTCCTGGCTCCTCCTACCTCTTAACCCCATACTTGGGCATCCTCCTGACCCTTTCCACCTCCTCCCTCCCCACACCTGGACATCCTTGTGACCTCTCCCACCACCTCACTTCCCATACATGACATCTTGCTGACCTCTCTCCCTCCTCACTCCCCACACCTGGGATAATGTTGACACCTCCCACTTCTTCACTTCTGGGCATCCTTCCTCCCCAGTCACCCCCAATCCCAGTTCCTCACTTCCAAGGCCTATCACAGGCATTTTTTTAAAACCTCTGAATAGGATGTGTGCTAAATGCGATGCTATAGAGGTTTGTCTTATTTTACTTTTTTTTCTTCTTGGTATAAAGTTCTGAATATGTCTAATAGCTCTTGCTTTTATCTAATGAAACTGAATAATATTTATCACTAGATAAATATACTTCTGATTCGGGAGACCCACCTAGCTAGCTACAACAGTGAAATAGCCAATGAGCAGGCATAGGAACTATGGTTTAGAGTATACATTCATCAGGCTTTGAAGAAAACATGGATAGGGGAGTCATTTGTTATACTTAGTATATTGTTCGAGAAAATTTTTAAAATGTACCAAAAAAACCTAAATTACTCAAAGATTTATATTTGGAGGGATGTTAAAAATAGAGCGGTACAGATAGTAAGGCCAACTTTTTTTTCTTTTTTTTAAATGATACTTCAGGAGAAGGTTTACAGAACAAATAGTTTCTCATTAAACAGTCAGTACACATATTATTTTATGACATTGGTTAACAACCCGACAACATGTCAACCCTCTCGCTTCTTGACCTTTTTTTTTTTTTTTTTTTTTTTGGTGAAAATATGCATAGCCAAAGACGCACCATCCATTTCAAAAATTTGTACATGCACAGTTTAGTGACATTGATTACGTTCTTCCAGTTGTACTGCTATTCTCACTTTAGATGAAGGTTTACAGAACAAAATAGTTTCTCATTAAACAGTTAGTACACATGTTGCCCTATGACAATGGTTAACAACCCCACTACATGTCAACACTGTCCTTACTCAACCTTGGGTTCCTTATCACCAGCTTTCTTGTCCTCTTCTGCCAGTAAGGCCAACATTTTTAATACTGGAAAAATTCAGCAGCCACTCTTAATTTTAAAAAACTCTTGTTAAAGATAGGAATAGATGGATACTTCATTGGCCTAATGCAAAAATTTATACGTTGGATTAATCACGTTTAATGGTAAAGCACTAAAAGCATTTCTGATTAAAGAAAAAACAAGGCAAGGATACCTGTGAACACCACCGATATTTAACAGTGTTCTGGAAGTTGTTGATGGTGCAATTATATAATAAAAAGAAACAAGAGATAATAAATATTGGAAAGAAAGAAAATTGGTTATTATTTGCAGGTAATAAGATTATCTAATATCCTCAAGCAAATTAACTGAAAAAATATTAGAATTAAATTCAGTAAGGTGGTGCGTTATAAAATTAATATAAAAGCAAGTAGTTTTTCAACGTACAAACCATAGAAAATGTAATGAAAGAAACTGTAAATCCTTAGGTATAATTTAATAAGAAAAGTGTAGGAATTGTATGTTTAAAACTCTACTGAGGGACATAAAACAAGCTTTAAGGGAAGAATTACTCTACTTTTAGATGGGAGGATTTCTCCCTAAATCAGTAAATCAAATGCCATTCCAATGGAAATAGAAGTTTTGTTGTTGTTGTTTGTTTCTTTTTTCACTTGGTAAAATGGTACCAAAGTTTATTTGGAATCATAGACATATGAGAATAACTTAGGGGAAAAATCTGAAAATGAAGATTAATAAAAGGTGCCTAGCTCTATCAGATATTAAAATCTGTTAAGAAACTAGGATAATTAAGACAGTTTGATTCTAGAGAGAAAGATGGACCAACAGAACAGAAAAGAGTTCAGATATAGACCCAAATATGCTTGAGAATTTAATTTATGATAAAAGTGACATTCTAAATCAATGTAAAAAGGTGGGATTATAAAATAAGTAGTGTTGAGACAGTTGGCTACTTGTTTGGGAAAAATAAACATCAACCTCTATCTCAATTCTCACAGCTAAAATAAATTCCAGTGGATCAAAGACTTATATGTAGAAAAACGAGAAAAGTTCAGAATAAAGCATGGATGAATCTATTTATAATTTTTGAGTGAGAAAGGACTTTCTAAGTGAGACTCAATATTGGGAACTATAACGTGACTAATTTGTGTAATATACAGAGAAATGATAGAAATAAATTTAAAAAAGACAGCCTAATAGGAGAATGGGCAAAGGATGTGAACATGTTGTTTATAGAAAAATGTGAGTGGTGAAAAACTTCAAAAAGTTGCGCAGCCACATTCTCAATTAAAAATATACAGAGCAAAATGAGATATGATTTTTCACTAGTGAGATTAGTACAAATTGAAACATTTGTGTTACTCGTTATTAGTAGGAATGTAGAAAAATAGTCACTTATGCATGGTTGGTAAAAAAAAAACGTTGCCATCGAGTTGATTCCGACTCATAGTGACCGTATAGGACAGAGTAGAACTTCACCATAGGGTTTCCAAGGAGTAGCCGGTGGATTCAAACTGCTAACTTTTTGGTTAGCAGCCGAGCGCTTAACCACTGTGCCACCAGGGCTCCACATAGTTGGTAGGAACATAAATTAGTGCAGTCTCTCTGGAAGGCAGTTCAGTACTATCAACATTTAAAATATATGATTCTTTGATCCAGTTATTATACTGCTAGGTATTTACTCTTCAAATACACTTTTAAAAAAGTTATTGAAAATATATATACAAGAATGTTTATTGCAGCTCTTTTTAAACAGCAAAAAAATGAACCACACAAAACCAAATCTGTTGCCATAGAATCGATTCCAACTCATAGCAACACAACTAAAAATGTTTATCAGCAGAGAATTTGTTAAATTATGATAGCATCATAAGATAGAATTCTACGCAGCTAAACTAAAGGTTGGTAGTTTGAACCCATCCAGCAGTACTGTGGAAGATAGGCCTGGCTATCTGCTTCCAGTAAGATTACTGCCAAGAAAACCTTATGGCAAGATTGTTCTCTAACATATGGAGTCACCGTGAATCAGAATTGATTGGACAACAACTAACAACAACATTAAAAAGAATGGTGTAGATTTCTGTTGGCTAATACAGAAAGATTGCTTGATATTTTACAAACTACAGAAAGCAAGGTGTAGAGCAGTATGATTTATTTAGCATAAATGAAAGTAATAATAGATAAGCTTGTATATGCAAAAACATGCTTCCTGAAAGGAAACACAAAGTGATAACAATAATTATGAGCTGTGGAGCAGGATGGTTTTTACCTTTTTTTTTTTTTTGGTGCTTTGTGAATACTCTCACCATGTTCATGTGGTGTTTTTAAAAGGTCAGCAGGGGTTCTCTGGGAGATGGGATTATGATTTTTGTCTTCCTTACATACTCTGAATTAAAAAGAATGAATATTCCTTAATGTCTTTTAAATATGGTAGTACAAAAATGAAGGAAAATGTTTTAAAGATTATTTTGTTCTTTATAATTCTCTTGGGTCTGGTCTTCCTTTGATTGGGTTAGGGATAAAATTTCTACAGAAGCTCCAAAAGGATGAAATTTGAAAGTCAGCCCTATTGGGTACATTAATGAAAATCTCAAGTTTTATCCTAGGCTCTTTGAAAATATTTTAGAATTTTTATAATTCTGCCTCATAAGACAAGGTACTGGAAGATGTATATTTAGTGGCACTATTACCCTAACATCCACCTAATTGTTTTCCTTTGAAAGACATTGGTTACTCTTCAGGAAAGTAATTATGAAGTTATTTTTGCCTTTTGGCAATTTGATTTCTTAAATAGCAGTTTTTGTGTTGTTTTTTTTTAATAGAAATTGCAGTATGATGACAGTGAATAACTCGTTCAATAAGATGAAGATACATAATTAGTTTATGTTGAGGCCGAATGTTGTTTTATTGCAGGATTATACACATGAATACCATAAAACCAAAGCAAACTTTATGGCAATACGGGAAAGGGAGAATCTCATGGGATCAGTACGAAAGGATATTGAGTAAGTTACTGTTTATATTATTTTATAGAATGTTTATTCAGATTTAGATTATGTCCATGATTAACAGCAAATTGAATAGAGCCACGATTTAGATTTCAGGGTTTCTAATTTCTCATTTTACTGTTCTTTGAACATTGCTGCTATACTACGGTCCTGATCTACTTTTCTGGTCTTATCTCCTGCTTCCCCGAGTTTTATCATCGGCTCCTGCCAACATTTCCTTTCCTGTCTTAATTCAGAGTCCAGCTCAGATGCTATCTTTTGTGTGTATGTGTGTGTGAAAATATACACAGCAAAACATACACCAATTCAGCAATTTCTTTTTTAATTTTTTCTTTATTGTACTTTAGGTGAAGGTTTACAGAACAAATATTTTCTCATTAAACAGTCAGTACACATGTTGTTTTATGACATTGGTGAACAACCCCATGACATGTCAACATACTCCCTTCTCGGCCTTGGAGGACCTTTTCTAGCAATTTCTACATGTATAATTCAGTGGCATTAATTACATTCTTCAAGTTGTGCAACCATTCTTACTATCCTTCTCCAGATTATTCCTCTACCATTAACTTAAACTCATAGTCGCCTAAGCTTCTTACCTAACCTTTTGAGTTGCTATTGACAGTTGTCAATTGGTTTAAAAAAAGACATGGGAATAGTTTTGGTTTAAGGTTTAAAGTTTAAAGATTATCTCAGGGCAATAGTTTTGGGGTTCATCCAGCCTCAATGGCTCCAGAAAGTCTGGATTCCATGAGAATTTGAAATTCTATTCTGCATTTTCCCCCCTTTGATCAGGATTCTTCTGTAGAATCTTTGGTCAAAAAGACCAGTTTGGCCCTCTAGAAAAGCCCTGGTAACGTAGTGGTTAAACTGCTCGGATGCTAATCAAAAGGTCAGCGACTCAAACCCATCAGCCACTCTGCGGGAGAAAGATGTGGCAGTCTGTTCTATAAGGATTTATAGCCTTAGAAACCCTATGGAGCGGTTCTACTGTCCTTACAGGGTGGCTGTGAGTCAGTTGACTCAATGGCAATGGGTTTGGTTTTGGTTTCGACCCTCTAGGAGTTTATAATCTAAGTGCTAGAGCGGAGTAAGGCACATATTCAAATTAGCATAATACAAGGCAGAATATGATTAGTGAGATGAGATAGAGCAGTAATAGCTGATATTTGTATAGTTTTTTGTGGTTTATGCAGTACTTTTCCATGTTTTATCTCTTTTTGGCTTCATTGTGATCTTTTGGTATAGGTAGACATTATTAGTCCCATTTTATAAAACTAGATATTGAGAGACTTGTCTGAGGTTAAGTGGCTAGTAAATGATGGCATGTAGGTTTAAACCCAGGTGTTCAGACTTCCAAGTCTAGTATGTTCTTGGTTATATTATGCTGCTTTTCCTCGTGTTTTCTCTCCACTGTGCTTTGCAATGCCTCTCAACTAGTAGTTTAATTTTAGCAGCATGACCCTCTTTTTTTTATTCCCTTTTGCAGTATGTGTGCAGTTGCTTGATTTGAAATTTTATTCTTGATACTTTATTATTAAGTGGAAAACAGAAAAATTAAAGTGCTGACAGTAGTGATAAAAAGCTTTTTTTTTGTAAATTTTAATTTTAAGGCTAAGGTGGAAATCATTAGGTGTGCCGAAATTGGCAAATCTTTAGCTTCATCTCTGTGCTACTCAGGCTTGAGTTGAGAGACTGTGTATATAATCGTGAAGCAAAACCTTCTTTTGGTGGCTTCCTTATTCCATGTGCTGTGTGCTAAGAAGTCTAAAGTTTTATTTCCACTTGGAAAAAATAAAGATACAGGAGATAATAGATAAAGGAAAATTAAGGTTTTTTTCCTAAATTTTATTTATTCTGTTATGGTTGAGAATATACACACAAAACATATACCAACCCAACAATTTCTACGTGTACAATTTAGTGACATTGATTACATTCTCCGAGTTGTACCTCCATTCTCACCCTCCCTTTCTGAGTTGTTCCTCCCTCATTAACATAAACTCACTGTCCCCAAAGTTTCCTGTCTAATCTTTCGAGTTGCTGTTGTCAGTTCAATCTCATATGGATAATTCTTAAAAGAGCATAGTGCTCAAAGCAGACTTTTTTTTTACTAGTTAAGCTAAACTTCTTTGGTTTTAAGATGACTTCAGGGGATATTTTTGGTTTAAGTTTAAAGATTGTCTCAGGGCAGTAGTTTCAGGGGTTCATCTATCCTCCATAGCTCCAGAAAATCTAGAGTCCATGAGAATTTGAAATTCTGCATTTTTCCCCTTTTGATCAGGATTCTTTTATGGAATCTTTAATCAAAATATTCAGTAATAGTAGCCAGGCACCATCAAGTTCTTCTGGTCTGATTGCAGAGGAGGCAGTTGTTCGAGGAGGCAGTTAGCCTCACATTTCATATCCTCCTCCTTTTCCTGATTCTCCTTCTTCCTCTGTTGCTCCAGGTGAATAGAGACCAATTGTTGTGCAAGTAAGGATTTTTTGTTTGTTTAAGAATGTTTGGTGAAAAACATAGGGAACTCTTCGGCCTAAATTAGAGAGGCATGCATATTTATCTATAAAAAATGTCATTTTTGGAGGATGATGATAAGGATTTAAACATTTTATTTGTTCATTCAAAACCATGAAGAGGCTCAGTTTGTCCACTTTGGATATCACTAAGGTTAGTCACTTAATCTCTTTTTGTAGTATCTGTCAAAAATGTTCTTAAATTTTCTCTTTTTCGTCCTAGGTCATATAAAAGTGGGTCTGGGGTAAACAATAGAAGAACTGAACTGTTTTTGAAAGAACACGACCACCTTCGAAAGTAGGTATTATTGAATGTATGCATACTATATAGTTTTCCATATTCTTTTCCTTATTTAACAAACATTTATATGGTGTTTATTACATTAAGTGCTTTATCAATGCTAATTCATTTAATTATCCTATTGATTCTGTTCAATAGAAATGGAATTACAACTGGTCTGACCATAATTTAGGAAAGATGCTATGCTGTGGAGTATTCAAAATCTACATTCACATCACTTGCTACCTTTAATTTTTGTTGTTGTTGTTGCCTTAATGTGTTCTTTAGTAAGTCTGTTGCTCTAGCTGGAGCATTGGTGGCACAATGGTTCAGAGCTCGGCTGCTAACCAAAAGGTTGGTAGTTCAAATCCACCAGCTGCTCCTTGGAAGCCCTATGGGGCAGTTCTCCTCTGTCCTATAGGATCACTGTGAGTCGGAATCAACTCAACAGCAACAGGTTAGTTTTAGTTAGTTATTGCTCTAATGCTTTTGTCCATTACTTTCACTTATTAGTAATAATACTAGTTAATAACACTGATAATGACTTACGTTTGAATGGCCTGTTACCATTTGTATATGTCAAGAAGCTTTATAAATAGTAAGGCCACACGTCAAATCCAAAGAAAATACCTGATTTTCGCAGAATTCAGAATAAAATGCCTAAAAATTTGGATGAACTGTTTACATATATTTTTACATAAGTCATCCTACTCAACACGTGCTTCATCTGTTGTTCAAATTATGGGTTAATATGGTTACAAAATAAAATACACTGTTTTCCTTAATAATTTATTCTGTATTTTGTTGCAGAATGTAAGAATTAGAAAATTACTTATCTTTGTGAACTCAGCCTCTAAGCACTTGAGCAGCAAGTGTCCATGATAATTAAGTGCTAGAGAATTGCATTGATTATTTGCTGCTAAATGGCATAGTCATGCCCATAAGAGCCTAAAGGAGCCCTGGTAGCACAGTGGTTAAAGCACTTGGCTGCTAACCAAAACGTCAGCGGTTTGCACCCACCAGCCACTCTATGGGAGAAAGATGTGGCAGTCTGCTTCCACAAAGATTACAGCCTTGGAAGCCCTATGGGGCAGTTCTGCTCTGTCCTGTCGGGTTGCTATGAGTTGGCTTTGACTCGACAGCAGTGGGTTTGGGTTTTTTGTTTTGTTTATATGAGTCTAATAGAGCTGTTTATTTTTCTTTGAAGGTCATCACTTTAAATAAAAGCTGTTGAAATCAAAACCTTTTTAGAAGCCTAGGTGCTTCTAGTGTTGGAAATAGTGATTAGTGTTCTTTCTTAACCTGTCGAATATTATTGATTGGCACAAGGGGGCAGTCTCTCCTAGAGTATGTTTAGTTTATAGCCATTTGTAGCTTTGGTAGTTCTTTTTGTATTTGGTAAAGTCTGCTGTAAAAAGAGTTTTGCATTGCGTCTGAAACTATATTAATATGTACTTGGGGTACAGAGTAACTTAAGGGATCACATACTCAAGGAGAACAGTTATGAATTATGTTGGCTACTTTGTTGAAAATCAGTTGATCATATATGTAGGTTTATCTCTGAAGTCTGTTCTGTTCCATTTACCTGTAGATCTATCCTTATGCCAATAGCATACTGTTTTGATTACTGTAACTTCATGTACTGTAAGCCCTCCAACTTTGTTCTTTATTTTCAAAATTGTTGTGGCTCTTCTAGGTCCTTTGTAGTTCCGTATAAATTTTACAATCAGATTGTAAAAAGGCCTGCTGAGATTTTAATTAGAATTATATTGATTCTGTAGATCAGTTTGGGGAGAATGCCAACAATTTTTAACAACAGTGAGTCTTCCAACCCAGGAGCATGGTAGGTTTATTTATTTAGATCTTTAATTTCTCTCAGTAGCATTTTATAGCTTTCAGCATACAGGTCTTGCACAAATTATGTTAAATTTAAGTATTACTTGTTTTTGGGTGTGATTGTAAATGGAATTCAAAAATTTTAATTTTCTAATGGTTTTTGTTAGTATAAGAAATACAGTTGCTCATTATATACAACCTTCTATCTTATGACCTTGAATTTACTTAGTAGTTCTAGAAGCTTCTTGGTAAATTCCTTGGGATTTTCTGCATACACGGTCGTGTCATCTGAGAATCTAGTTTATATCTTCCTTTCTGTATTGGTTTCTGAGGGCTGCAGTAACAGAGTACTATCCAGTGGGTGGCTTAAAATGACAGACATTTTGTTTACAGTTCTGGAGTCTAAAAGTCTGAATTCAGGCTATCAGCAGGACCATACTCTCTCTCAAGGCTCTAGGGAAGATCTTGTCTCCACCAGCTTCTAGTAGCCCTAGGTGTTTCTTGACTTGCCGCTGCAGTGTCACACGGCCATCTTCCCTCTGTGTGTGTCTGTGTCTCTCCTCTTTTATGAGGACACCACTCAGGTTGGATTAGGACCCACCCTACTCCAGTATGACCTTATGTTAACTGATAAAACCAAACAAAACCCTTTGCCATAGAGTTGATTCTGACTCATATCTACCCTATAGGACAGGGTAGAACTGCCCTACAGGGTTTCCAAGGAGCAGCTGGTGGATTCAAACTGCCAGCGTTTTGGTTGGCAGCCTTAGCTCTTAACCACTGTGCCACCAGGGCTCAGTGTTAACTGATAGCATCTTCAAAGACCCTGTTTCCAAACAGGGTCACTTTCACAGGTACCAGGGTTTAGGACTTCAGCATGTCTTTTTGGGGGAACATAATTCAATTGATTTAACCTCCCCATCCCCTTTTTGTTTGTCATCAGGTTTCATATATACATGTGCCCCAATATAGAAAATCTGTTTCATGCACTTATTCCCCAAATATTTACTGACTACATGCTGTATACAAGGTATCGGTCTGAGTTCTGTATATATGAAATCTGATTTTGAGGACTAAACCCATAAACAAACTCATTGCTGTTGAGTCAGTTCCGACTCATAGAGACCCTATAGGACAGAGTAGAATTGCCCCATAGGGTTTCCAAGGAACAGTGCCCTGGTGACAGAGTGGTTAAGAGCTTGGCTGCTAACCAAAAGGTCAGCAGTTTGAATCCACCAGCCTCTCCTTGGAAACCTATGAGTTGAAATCAACTCGACTGGCAACAAGTTTGAAGACTAAAGGGGATATTATTGTGACCAAATGATTTTTTTTTTTTTCCGCTTTGCAAAATGAATTCCTTGTGAAATTCTTTTTTAAAAAATCAAATCCTAATAAAACTCTTTGGCAAGCATTTCTGTTATTTCAGATGAGGAAACAAGATTCAGAGAGGCCAGGGTCTCATAACTGTTTAATAGCATAGCTCTCACTAAACCCACATTTTCTAACTCATTTCCAGATTTGTTCTTCATTACACTGCCTTCCTGTGATTTGCCTCTTTAAAGTTTTATTTTCATTGGATTAGCCAGCATGGCATAGTGTTATTGAGAATCAAAAAAGGTGAAAGCTGCTTTTCACCTCTCCAGAAAGCAAGTGGCCTGGCCTGTCTGTTTTTTGTTGTTACTGTTTATTTTGGTTTGGTTTTTTAAAAACTTTGATAATGGGGTAATAGCTGTCCCTCTTAAGTATTGCAGAACCAACATAATTAGATAACCTGGATTGGAATCCTAGCTTACATGATTTTAAGGGCTTAAGAGTTAAGACATTTTACAAAATCAAAAGCACGCTACAAATCCGGATAATTTGTTGCACATAACTTTTCAAATACAAACCTGTTGTATAGAGGAAGGTACACTTAAGTAAACAGATCAGTTACAGTATTTAGTCAGGAGTTATTATTTCATTTTCATTTCATTGCCTGTTTAGCAGATATAGTTGAGTTATTATGTGAGAAGGCACACATTTACTACGCTTGTATTTGTACACTTAGGTGCAAATATGCCGACGAACGAGTAAAGAATTGTTATATATTCTCAGCTGAAGTTTACATTTTAGCTGCTACCAGTTTTTTTAATGACATTTTTAAGGCTATGTTTAACTTTTTGATACTTTGAATTTTTTTAATTCCTCAGCCTGTTTGGATGATCTGAAGTTGTGGTTGCAGAAATAGGTAGGCATTTTTTAAAAATTTAAACTGGTTTCACTTTTTGGTTGCTTCGTGATTTTAACCCAGTCTCCTCCATGAGGTCACAAAGCTAGTAAAAGCTGGGATGCTAACCCAGGTTGTCTAATTATGTTGCTTCTGCAATACTGTACTGCCTCTTCATAATGATAATTCCTATGTTATCTACTTCATAAGGTTGCTAAGATAATGTGTGCATAAGGGCTTTGTAAACTGTCAGGCATTTCTGTATAAAGCAGAACATAATGAGCGTTGTAAAAGTAAGAAAAACAAATACTAATGGAGAATGGGGTCACAAACCCTTTTACATACACTATCAATTTACATTTCTTAAAAGGAATTTGAAATATTTTTGATGTCTGAGTAGTTTTAGTGAAATGACATTCTAATTGTATTAAAGGACCATGCCCATATTTGGAAAATATGAGGTAATTTTAGTAACCTTTAGTAGGAGCAGTTTTATCAAAAAATTTTGGATATTGTTGTATGTAGTTGTTAGCTGCCGTCGAGTCAGTCCCCGATTCATGGTGACCACATGCACAGTGGAATTGTACCGTCGTGATCCATAGGGATGTCATTGGCTGATTTTCAGAGGTGATCGCAAGGCCTTTCTTCCCAGTCTCTCAATCTGGAAACTTCGCCAAAACCTGTTCAGCATCATAGCAACATGCAAGCCTCCACTGACAGACAGGTGGTGGCTGCACTAGAAGTACATTAGCCGGGAATCCAAGTTGGGTCTCCTGCATAGAAGGTGAGAATTCTACCATTGAACCACCACTGCTTCCCCGCTCTTGTATGTAGACTGCTTAATAAATGTTATATGATTCTCATTAAATGATGGTCAGATTATAACATCTGTGAATAGAATAACATAGTAGACTCTTGGCACTGATGGATTTGACATTAGCTTTTTCAACTATTTATGAACCCTGAAGGTTCATTATATATAGTTTTGTTGAGATACAAACTTGAATGTTGTTTACTGCGGAGCTGGTGTTGAGGAGGGGGTCACTTAGCTCATGAGTAAGCCCAGGCCATCTGGACTGCAGCATTTAAACTTCAGCCTTTTGCTGCTTGTTGTTATTTACTTCGTTGAAATGATTTATACAACACATACATATACTTTGTGTATTTTCCTTGTGAATCATGATCTCAAAAGGAAAACACCATAATAAAGGTAATAATAATCAAGTGGTCCTAAGAAAGCATCAGCTCTTATGTGGAAAATCGGAAAACTTATGGAAGAAACTATATGTAATAGTGGGAATATGCAACGATCTCGAGATAGATCCTTCATCTATATCAGGGGTTGTTTGTAAAGTAGAAATTGAATTTTTAGCTTATGAGAACTAGTAGCATTGATTATTTCCCCATATGTCTACCTTTCCTTTCGTGAGTATTTTTAAATTACAGTATCAAAGCTCCATATGTCTCAGGTGGTATAATTGTCTACCGTATTGAAATAGATGACATAACAAATTAATACTACTCTGAACAATACTTTTTTTTTTCCCCACATTTTATCATGCTTCAGGTGATAGTTTACACAGCAAATTAGTTTTCCAATCGGTGATTCTTACACATATTGTTCTGTGACATTGGTTGCATTTCCCTACAGGAAATTCCTACATTTCCTACAGGAAATGCACTGCCCCCGTTTCCTCCCAGAGTTCCCTGTTTCCATTAGTCCAGTTTCCCTGTCCCTCCTCGCCTTCTCGTCTTTGGTTTTGGGCAAATGTTGCCTTTTTGGTCTCATATAGTTAATTGTTCTAAGGAGCACACTCTTTACAGGTGTTATGTTTATTTTATAGTCCCGTCTATTATTTGGCTGAAAGGTAGTCCCTGGGAGTGTCTTCAGTTTCAAGTTAGGAGATTGTCTTAGGGCAGTAGTCTCAGGGTTTTTCCAGTCTCTTTCAGACGAGTAAATCTGGTCTTTTTCTTTTTTTAATTTGAATTTTGTTCTACATTTTTACCCTTTCTAACTGGGACGTTCTATTGTGATCCCAGTCAGAGGTTGGTAGTGGTATTCGGACAGCATCTAGTTCTTCTTTCTGGTCTCAGATTACAGGAGGTTGTGGTCATGTGCACCATTAGTCCTTTGGACTAATTGCTTCCTTGAGTCTTCAGTTTTCTTCATTCTCCTTTGCTCCACGCAGGAAGAGAGCAATAGTTGCTTCTTAGATGGCCACTCACAAGCCTTTAAGACCCCAAATGGTACTCACTAGGCTAGGATGTAGAGCATTATCTGTATGAACTGTGTTTTGCCAGTTGACCTAGATGTCCCCTGAGACTATGGTCCTTAGCCTTAAAGTCAGGTTAATTCAGTCCTGATGTCTAAGTACTTTCTGTAACTGTGCCCCTATATGCTCTATTATATATTTAAGTATATATGCAACATTTATAGATACATATATAGAAATATCCACAACCATACCTATATATGTACTCGAGTGTACTCTCCTATGACCTTCCTCGCCTATTTAGCATACATATTAGCCTATGAATCTACTTACAAATTGCTGTTGGTTATTACTGTTGTTGCAGGATTGTATATGTTATAGCATTTGCCATAGTTGGACGTTACTCTTGCATACCTCTTATTGTCTTACTTTGCCTTGGTCACATTGTGTTGACTTCTCCCATATTGTGTATGGCCTTTCCCTTCACCAGGATTAATACTTGTCTACTGTCTAGTCAGTGATTCTCTGTCCCTCCCCCTCCCATTCCTGGTAACCATCAAAGAATATTTCTTTCTGTGTATAAACCTGTTCATGACTCTTTATAATAGTGGTCTCATACGATACTTGTCGTTTCGTGTTTGACTTATTTCACTCAGCATAATGTCCTCCAGATTCATCCATGTTATGAGATGTTTCACAGATTCATCATTATTCTTTATCATTGTGCAGTATTCCATTGTGTGTATGTACCACAGTTTGTTTATCCATTCATCTGTTGATGGGCATTTAGGTTGTATCCTTCTTTTTGCTATTGTGAATAATGCTGCACTGAACGTGGATGTGCATATATCTATTCATGGTACAGCTCTTATTTCTCTAGGATATATACTTAAGAGTGGGCTTGCTAGATCACCTGGTGATTCTATTTCTAGCTTTTTAAGGAAACGCCATATTGTTTTCCATACTGGTTGTACCGTTTTTCATTCCCACCAGCAGTGTATAAGAACTCCAGTCTCCCCACAGCCTCATCAGCATTTGTTGTTTTCTGTTTTTTTGATCAGTGCCATTATTGCCAGGGTAAGATGGTATCTCTTTGCAGTTTTTATTTACATCTCTCTAATGGCTAATGATCGTGAGCATGTGTTTGTTAGCCACCTGAATGTCTTCTTTGGTGAAGTGTCTCTTCATGTCCTTTGCCTTTTTTTTTTGCCCATTTTTTAATTGGATTGTTTGTCTTTTTATTGTTGAGGTGTTGTATTTTCTATAAATTTTAGTGATTAGACCCTTGTTGGATATGTCATAGCCAAAAATTTTTTCCCAGTCTGTAGGTTCTCTTTTTACTCTTTGGGCAAAGTCTTTTGATGAGCATTAGTGTTTAATTTTTAGGAGATCCCAGTTATCTAGTTTATCTTTTGTGTTTGTGCATTTTTGGTTACGTTTGGTATTCTATTTTTGTCATATATTAGGGCCCCTAGTGTTGTCCCTATTTTTTCTTCCATGATCTTCATAATCTTGGGTTTTACATTTAGGTCTTTGATCCGTTTTGAATTAGTTTTTGTGTATTGGTGTGAGGTGTGGATCTTGTTTCATTTTTCTACAAATGGACATCCAATTTTTCTAGCACCATTTGTTAAACAGACTTTCTCTTCCCCATTTAATGGGCTTCAACTCTTTGTCAAAGATCAACTGTCCATAGGTGGATGGATTTACTTCTGGGTTGTTAATTCTGCTCCATCTGTCTATGTGTCTGTCATTGTAGCAGTACTAGGCTGTTTTGACTATTGTGGCTGTATAGTAGGTGTCTTGGTCGTCTAGTGCTGCTATAACAGATATACCACAATTGGATGGCTTTAACAAAGAGAAATTTATTTTCTCACAGTCTAGTAGGCTAGAAGTCCAAATTCAGGGTGTCAGCTCCAGGGGAAGGCTTTCCCTGTTGGCTCTGGAGGAAGGTCCCTGTCATCAGTCTTCCCCTGCTAGGAACTTCTCCATGCAGGAACCCCGGGTCCAAATGACACGCTCTGCTTCTGGCACTGCTTTCTTGGTGGTATGAGGTCCCCAACTCTCTGATCGTTTCCCTTTCCTTTTATCTCTTGTAAGATAAAAGGTGATACAGGCCATACCCAGGGAAACTCCCTTTACATTGGATCAGGGATGTGACCTGAGCAAGGGTGTTACATCCTGCCCTAATCCTCCTTCACATAATCTAACCTTGCCTTGTTAACCACAGGCAGAGATTAGGATTTACAACACATAGGACAATTATATCAGTCACAAAATAGAGGACAGCTACACAATACTGGGAATCATGGCCTAACCAAGTTGACACATATTTTGGGGGGACACAATTCAATCCATGACAGTAGGTTCTGAGATTGGGGAATGTGAGGCCTCCTACTTCGTTCTTCATCTTCAGTAATGCTTTGCGTATCCAGGGCCTCTTTCCTTTCCATATAAAGTTGATGATTAATTTTTCCATGTCATTAAAGAATGTTGGAATTTGGATTGGATTGCATTATATTCGTAGATTGTTTTGGGTAGTATTGACATTTTCACAATGTTAAGTCTTCCTATCTTTGAGCATGGTATGTTTTTCCATTTATGTAGGTTTTCTGCAGTAGTGTTTTGTAGTTTTTTTTTTGTTGTTTTTTTTTTGTATAAGTCTCTTACTTCCCTGATGTTATTGCTAGGTGCCGTCAGGTGAGTTTCGACTCATAGTGAGCCTGTATACAACAGAACGAAAGACTACCCGGTCCTGCGCCATCCTAACAATCGTTGCTATATTTGAGCCCATTGTTGCAAGACTTTGTCAGTCCATCTTGTCGAGGGTCTTCGTCTTTTTTGCTGACCCTCTACCATTCATGATGTCCTTCTCCAGGGACTGATTTCTTCCTGATAACATGTCCAAAGTATGTGAGACAAAATCTTGCCGTCCTTGCTTCCAAGGATCACTCTGGCTGTACTTCTTCCAAGACAGCTGTGGGTGACTCTGCTGGTATTTGAAATACTGGTGGCATAGCTTCCAGCATCACAGCAACACGCAAGCCACCATAGTATGACAGACTGATAGTTGTGTGGTGGTTTATGTCCCTAGTTAGATTTATTCATAAGTATTTTATTTTTTTGAGGGCTATTGTAAATGGCACTGTTTCCCTGATTTCCTTTTCAGAGTTCTCTTTATTAGTATAGAGGAATCAAATTGATTTTTGTATGTTGATCTTGTACCCTGCTGCTTTGCTGAATCTTTGTTAGTTCCAGTAGCTTTCTTGTGGAGTCTCTGGGATTTTCTATGTATATGACCATGTCATCTGCAAATGCGGATAGTTTTACTTCTTCCTTACCAATTTTGATGCCTTTTACTTCCCTTTCTTGCCTTATTGCTCTAGCTAGGACTTCTAGTACAGTATTGAATTAGAGTGGTGATAAAGGGCATCCTTGTCTGGTTCCCATTCTCAAGGGGAATGCTTTCAGTCTTTCTCCATTGAGAATAATGTTGGCTGTTGGTTTTGTATAAATGCCCTTAATTATGTTGAGGAATTTCCCTTCTATTCCTATTTTGCTGAGAGTTTTTATCAGGAATGGATTTTGGACTGATCAAATGCCTTTTCTGCATCAATTAAGATGATCAAGTGATTCTTGTCTTTTGTTTGATTTATGTGGTGGATTATATTGATTGATTTTTTAATGCTGAACTGTCCTTGCATACCTGGTATGAAGCCCACTTGGTTGTGGTGTATTACTTTTTTGATAAAATGCGGTTGAATTCTGTTGGCTAGAATTTTGTTGAGATATTTTTGTGTCTGTATTCGTGAGGGATATTGGTCTGTAATTTTCTTTTTTAGCGAGGTCTTTGCCTGGCTTTGGTGTTAGGGTTATGCCGGCTTCATAGAATGAATTCAGGAGTACTCCTTCCTTTTCTGTGTTCTGAAATAGTTTGAGTAGTACTGGTGTCGGCTTTTCTCTGAATGTTTGATAGAATTCTCCAGTGAAGCCATCTAGGCTAGGGCTTTTTTTTTTTTTTGGATTTTTTTTTTAATAACCTCTTCAATTTCTTTTGTTATGGGTCTGTTCAGATTTTCTACCTCAGTTTGTGTTGGTTTGGGTAGGTAGCGTGTTTCTAGAATTTTGTCCATTTCTTCTAGGTTTTCAAATTTGTTGAAGTATAATTTTTCATAATATTCTGTTATGATGCTTTTCACTTCAGTTGGTTCTGTTGTAATGTCACCCATTTCATTTTTTATTTTGGTTATTTTCATCTTCTTTTGTCATTTTGCCTAGTGGTTTGTTGATTTTATTGATCTTTTCAAAGAACCAACTTCTAGTCTTCTTGATTCTTTCAGTTGATTTTCTGCTTTCTGATGTATTTGAACAATACTTATTTTAATAGTCATGTGATAATTTCCATTTTTACAAAGCAGAATGACCTAGTTAAGAGCTTTCATAGAGAACTCATTTCTCTTCATTTGGAGCTTGTTAGTTCAGTAATGAAATCAAATCCACCTTCAGTTGGTACATGACTTTGTTTAACAGTAAAACTGGAGTTGGAGATCCTCTGCCATTGGGAGGCATTTTTTCTCCCCAGATATGTGTTTGTATAATAAAACACCAACCCTGATTGATATTTTATTGATCTAACCAGTGTCTGTTACTTATTTATTCAGTCATTTATCAAGCATTTAATGAGTGTCTCCTGTGTGCTAGGTACTGTACTAGACTCTGGGGAATCAGAGATGAATCAGATGCAGTTCCTACCCTACCTATGGGAACTCATTCTGGTTAGAGTAATAGTAAACAAATAATTATGATATACTGTGAGGTATTGTATAAAAGAAATAACTAAATGAGATAATGGTGTGTGTGAAAAAATGTTACAAATTTCAGATATACCCCCTCCCCAGTGCATAGCACAATGCCTGACATATGCTTATTGTATGCTTCTTGAATGAATTGATGAAGAGCAAGGAGCTGTGAGAGCATAGTGTTATAGTATAAAGAGGATTTACTACTGCCTAGATTTACAGGTGTGATGGGGGAGGCTTCACAGAGGAGATGACTTTTGAGGTGGACTTTGAAATATAAATAGTTTACTAGGCTTAGAATCAGGACAGGGGATTCCAGAGAGAGAAGAGGGATATGAGGCATTGAAGTGCCTTGATTTAGATCAAACATGTATCTGTAGGCTTATACAGTTTACAAGATGCTTTTGTTTACATTATCTCTTTTGATCCCCGTGACTACCCCATGAGGTAAGTTCATACAGCCAAATGTCTTGACTAGAACCCAGATTCTAGAGTGTAAGAGAGAACAGCTAACCAATTCTTTATAGTTTCATGAACGTCATGATTGATAATGTTGTTGAATTTCTACAGTTATCTTTGCAAAGCATTGTTTCCTGAGTTGTAAGTATGTAAAAAAGAAACATATAATAAGGATAGTTTCATTTTTATGTAGGTAGAGCAGAGTAGCTTGTATTGATATATAAGTTATTTTATTAGAGATTTCAGAAACAAAAAAATGAATCCTTAATATTTTATAGACTCTTTACGATTCAAGTAGTTTTCAGGATCTTCAGTCCTTTTAAACCATGTATCTAAAGAAGAGCAAATGGAAACTGTGATCCCCACATTATCTCTTCAGCTGTTTCTGTTATAGTTGAGCAAATTTGTCAACATTTTGATTTTTTTCTGCACCAAAATGTTTAGATAAAATACTTCAAGGAAAAAAATACAACAAAAACGTCTTTCTCATTTATAGTTGACTTCCTGTTGTATGTTTTTATGTTGAGTGTCGCTATTATAATAAATAATTGATGCCATAGGAATCCATTTGTCAGTGCAGGTTGATTCCGTTGCAAAAGGAAATTAATTACAGGGAAAACAGGCAAGTTGAAAATAGAATCTTGCAAAGCACAAGCCCTACTCTTGTCTGCTCTTGAATTATGAGTCAGTTGTCTGGGTATACCTTAATTCTCAAATCACCCTCTTAAATCATTAATTATTTGATTTTTTATAGTTTGAAAGAAACAAACTCAGTTGAAGTTATGGATTTTTAGATCTAAGAAATGAAAGAGACCTCAAGAGATTTTTAAATGATCCTACTCCAATTTCTGGTGGCACAGTGGTTAAGAGATCAGCTGCTAACCAAAAGGTCGACAGTTTGAATCCACCGATCGCTCCTTGGAAACCCTAGGGGGCAGTTCTACTCTGTCCTGTAGGTTCGCTATGAGTCAGAATCGACTGGACAGCAATGGGTTTGGTTTGTTTGTTTGTTTGTTTTTACTCTAATTTCTGAAGCCATGGTGGTGTGGTGGTTAAGAGCTCAGCTGCTAACTAAAAAGGTTGGCAGTTCGAATCTACCAGCCACTCCTCAGAAACCCTATGGGGCAGTTCTTCTCTACCCTATATGGTCGCTATAAGTTGGAAATGACTCAACAGCAACAGGTTTTGGGTTTTTTACTCCAATTTCTAGGCTAAGCAGATAATTTTCATCCTCTTCGTTTTATGGGTAAGGAATCTGAGGATGTGTGAGGAAAAAGTAACTTTCCAAGATCTCATTGCTAATAATTTAGCCTTTATTTTTCTCTCCTTTACCTGGGTAGAATTCTGAGTCTGTCAGGTTCTTAACTTTTTGTCCCCAGATAACTCTGTGTGATTATAAAACAAAATGTCTGTGTTAAGCCATGAAAAAAGCAAGTAAAGATATTCCTTGATCTACCCAGAATGGAAAGGAGCCCTGATGGCACAAACAGTTAAGCACTCAGCTGCTAAACGACAAGTTGATGGGAGAAAGACCAGGTGATCTGCTTCTGTAAATTTAACAGGCAAGAAAACCCTATGGGCCAGTTTTACTTTGTCATATGGGGCTGCTGTGAATTGGAATCGACTCCACGGTACCCAACAATAACAACCCAGACTGGAAGGAAACATGCCATGACATTATTGTTAATGGAGAGGTTACAGATGATTTCTATTTTCATCTTCATTTTCCTGTACTTTCCAAATGTTATCTGTAAAAATCTATTAGCACTAAAATAGTTAACATGTTTTGAGAGATACTTGCGTAGAAGTAAGTAGGATATATGCTTTGCAGGTCTCTCTGCTTAACTATGGAAAGTGAAAACAACAGGCCTTGATGCAGTGCTCTTCTGGTGGGTTGGTGAGAACCACCAATTATTGTGGTTTACAAAGGGGCTGATGTTTAAAATTCTTTATTTATTGTTTATTTGCTTACTTTTGTTTATTATTTACTGATTCACATTATCTTTTAAAAAGAGTGTTCTGATTAGGTGTTATCTAAGTGATTTTGCCAAATTCTTACATTTTATTGGTTTAAACTGCTTTAAAATACACGCATGAAATCACATCTTTATTCCTGAATGTTTTGCCATTTATAGTGTGTGTTGGAGGAAATTATTTTTTTTGAAACAGAGAATTATTATTTAAATATAGCTTTTGTGATTCCTCAGCACAAGAATTGGTGATGAAATTTAGCTCATTTCCAGCTAGTTTAAATTGATCTTGAGAAAAACAGAAACTCGTTGCTTAGTTACAGGCCCTAGATGACTTTAGGAGCCCTGGTAGAGGAGTGGTTAAAGCCCTCGGCTGCTAACCGAAAGGTCAGCAGATCAAACCCACCGATCACACCGCAGGAGAAAGATGTGGCAGTCTGCTTTCGTCGAGATTTATAGTCTTGAGTCCAGCACAGCTAGGTGGTGCCTGGCTACCACCACTGATTGCTTTGACAGGGATCACAATAGAGGGTTCTGGACAGAGCTGGAAAAAAATGTAGAACAAAATTCAAACTCTCAAAAAAAGGGCAGACTTACTGGTCTGACAGAGACTGGAGAAACTCTAAGAGTATGGCCCCCGGACACCCTTTAACTCAGTCCTGAAGTCACTCCTGAGGTTCACTCTTCAGTCAAAGATCAGACAGGCCCATAAAACAAAATGAGACTAAATGCGCACACCAGCCCAGGGGCAAGAATGAGAAGGCAGGAGGGGACAGGAAAGCTGGTAATGGGGAACCCAAGGTCCAGAAGAGGAGAGTGTTGACACATTGTGTGGTTGACAACCAGTGTCACAAAACAATATGTGTACTGTTTAATGAGAAACTAATTTGCTCTGTAAAGCTTTATCTAAAGGACAATTGTTTTAAAAAAAGTTATTGATAAACTAAAAAAAAAAATTACAGTCTTAGAAACCCTATGGGGCAGTTCTGCACTGTCGTATAGGGTCACTGTGAGTTGGAATCGACTGGATGGCATCGGGTTGTCGGGATTTAGATGACTTTATGGAATGCCTCTAGGCTGTTATGAAATACTTTTTTAAGAAGGATAATTCCACTTGATTGTATGTTTTATACCCTAAAGGAAAGCAATTTTAAATTTAATTTTTACTAGATTATGCCATCTGTTGCTGAGTTTTACTAATACTGTCCAGGGTGCTTTTAATAAGTGGTGCTAATCCATTGGAGGACTTGGCCAAATGAGTAAAGACTTGGAGACTTTGGGCATTTTCAGAAGAAATTAAAAAAATCACTAGCCTTGCTCTATTTATGCCACTATATAAACTAAAGATGATGGGGGTGAGGAGAGGGGAGTTGGATGGAATACCTACGTTTAACTTACTATAACTCTGTAGTGTTCAAATGCATGACTAAACTAGTGTCAGCATTTTCTTCCTATAAAATGAAGATCCATCTGTGAGTATGACTCCAGTGTATTCATGTATGTTGTATTTTGAAATAAGCCTTACAGTACTTATATTACAGTACTGAAAGGCTTAGAATTTATAGTAAAAGAAAGATGATTAATGCTTAAGATCACTTAAAGGGAGAGAAGTTCCTTCCTAGGTAGCGTAGGATATTTGGGATTACAGCTTGGGTTTTCTCTTTAAGTAAGTTTTCTTTTTTAAGATTATTAGGTTGGTTTCTTATTCAGGTGAATCCAGCTGTGTTTTTTTCTTTGTCTGCAGTTCAGATGTAGTAGAATGATCATAATATAAGGATAAGTTGTTAAATTCCAACGTATAGTGACCTGTTTATTTAAATGAAAATGTATCCCTTTAAGAAAACCTAATGTAAGAAAATCTAATTTTACCCCAGATTCTCTGTTAGCCCAAAACTAAAACCATTCCCAAGGCCAACTCTTCAGACAAAGATTAGAGTGGACTATGGGATATTAAATGATACTCGTGAAGAGTGTGCTTCTTAGCTCAAGTAAATACATGAGACTAAATGGGCAACTCCTGTCCAGAGGCAGGATGAGAAGTCAGAGTGTCAGGAGCTGATTGAATGGACATGGGAAATCCGGGGTGGAAAGGAGGAGTGCTGTCACAGTATAGAGAGGGCAACTAGGATCACATAACAATGTGTGTATAAATTCTTGTATGAGAGACTAAATTGAGTTGTAAACTTTCACTTAAAGCACAATAAAAAAAGAACGAAAGAAAATCTAATTTTATATAAAAAATAAATGGAGGCATGAATATCTGCTTTATAAGATTTTTAATTTGATTTGTATAAGTAGAAGATGATCTTCTTACATTAAAAATATGATTTAAATTGACCAAAACAGCATTTTCAGAAAGCATACCTTTTAAGGAAAGTACTCGTCATAAAACAAGGGTTATATGGGTGTGCCACAAACAACATCAAATAATTTCCTTAATATGTAATGAAATAGAAAGTTATTTCTTATAGTCATTTCAGCCCCACTTCTTCAGGAACATTGTCTTTGAATATAAAATATAATTGAGTTTATTTTCTAACTGAAGTCTAATGGCTAGACTATTAGCTAGTTACTGAATTTTAGCTCTGACCTCTGGTTGAGAACAGATACTAGAGAAATGCTATTATATCTTCAGATCTTATAGAAAGATCCATGAAATGAAGTAAAGTGTATCTTGCTGACTTTCTGATGATTTATGTGAAATGCTTGTCTTTGTATTTTTACATTTCTTTCTAGACAGATTCATTGAGCTTAGTTAAGTAGAAATGTGTTATCTACAGAATAGTTTTTCTCTTTTTTTAAATAGTACTGCTTCTCAATTGTATACCACTCAGGTATGTCTTTATATTCAGTCTAACTTGGAACTGGGTTGATGTTGTTTGGTGCATAGGTCCACACTTTGGTTTTATATTTTTAACTTTTTACTTTAAGATAATTGTAGATCTGCATGCAGTTTTAAGAAATACAGAGATTCCATGTATTACTTACCCAATTTCCCCCTAGTGGTAACATTGTGCAAAATTATAGTACAAGATCACAATCAGGATATTTGACATTAATACAGTCAAGGTACAGAACATTTCCATCACCACAAAGATACCTCATGTTGCCCTTTTATAGCTATCCCGTTTCCTGCTCATCCTCCAGCCCTCATAAGCCCCTGGCAACCACTGATTTGTTCTCCATTTCTATAATTTTGTCATTTTGAAAATGTTATATATGTAGAATCATACAGCATGTAACCTTTTGAGTTTACCTTTTTTTACTCAGTGTAATTCTCTGGAGAGTCATTCAGGTTGTTGGTGTATGAATAGCGCATTCCTTTTTATTGCTGAGTAGTATTCCGTGTATGGATATACCATAATTTGTTTAAATATTCAACCATTGAAGGACCTCTGGTAATTTCCAGTTTGGGCTATTCTGAATAAAGCTGCTTACAAACATTAGTGTACAGGGTTTTGTGTAAACATAAGTTTCCATTTCTCTGGAATAAATGCCCATGAGTGCAGTTGCTGTATCATGTGGTAGTTGCATGTTTCTTTTTTTCTTTTTTTTAAGAAATAGCCAGATTGCTTTACATGCCGGCTCTACCATTTTACATCCCCACCAGCTATGTATGAGTGATCCAATTTTCCACATCCTCACCAGCATTTTGTGTTGTCACTATTTTTTATTTTAGCCATTCTGTTAAGTATGTAGGAAAATCTCATTGTGGTTTTAATTTGCATTTCCCTAACGGCCAATGATGTTGAACATCTTTTCATATGCTTATTTGCCATCTGTATATCCTCTGGTGAACTGTCTCTGTATATCTTTTGCCCCTGTTCTAACTGGAATATTTACTTTTTTATTGTAGAGTTTTGGGAGTTCTTCATATATATTCTTTATGCTATAGATGCTAGTCCTTTGCCAGATATGTGGTTTGAAAATATTTTCTCCCAGGCTGATGCTTGTTTTTCCATCCTTTTGACAGGGTCTTTCACAAAGCAAAAGTTTTTAATTTTGATGAAATTCAATTTATCAGTTTTTCCTTTTACAGATCATGTTTTTGGTATCAAGTCTAAGAACTCTATCTAGCCCTACATGTCAAAGACTTTCTTTTATGTCTTATTTCTAAAAGTTTTATAGTTTTACTTCTACATCTAAGTCCATGATCCATTTTGAGTTAATTTTTGTATAAGGTTTGAGATTTAGTTTGAGGTTCATTTTTTTGCTTATGGGTGTACAGTTGCTCCAGCACCGTTTGTTGAAAAGACTTTCCTCCATTGAACTGCTTTTGCACCTTTGTCAAAAATCATTTGGGCATATTTGTTTGGGTCGATTTTTGGGTTCCCAGTTGTATTCCATTGATCTGTGTCTATCCCTCTGCCAATACTACTCTTTTTTTTTTCCTAGTTTCTCATACAAAACTGTATACACACACTGCTATGTGACCCTAGTTGCATTCCCCATACTGTGACAGCACACTCCTCCTTTCCATCCCGGATTTCCCATGTCCATTCAACCAGCTACTGTCCCTTTCTGCCTTCTCATCTCCCCTCCAGACAGGAGCTGCCCATTTAGACTCATGTATTTACTTGAGCTAAGAAACACACTCTTCACCAGTATCATTTTATGTCCCATAGTGCAGTCTAATCTTTGTCTGAAGAGTTGGCCTCGGGAATGGTTTTACTTTTAACAGAGAGTCCGGGGGCCATGTCTTCTGGGGTCCCTCCAGTCTCAGTCAGACCATTAAGTCTGGTCTTTTTACTAGAACTTGAGTTCTGCACCCCACTTTTCTCCTGCTCTGTCAGGGATTCTCTGTTGTGTTCCCTGTCAGGGTGGTAATTGGTAGTAGCCAGACACCATCTAGTTCTTCTGGTCTCAGGCTGATGGAGTCTTTGGTTTATGTGGACCTTTTATCTCTTGGGCTACTATTTTCCTTGTGTCTTTGGTGTTCTTCATTCTCCTTTGCTGCAGGTGGGTTGGGACCAATTGATGCATTTTAGATGGCCGCTCGCTAGCTTTTAAGACCCCAGACACCACTCACCAAAGTGAGATGCAGAACATTTTCTTAGTAAACTTTGTTATGCCAGTTGACCTAGATGTCCCTTGAAACCATGTTCCCCAGACTCTGCCCCTGCTACTCTGTCCCTCAAAGTGTTTGGTTGTATTCAGGAAACTACTTAGCTTTTGATTTAGTCCAGTTGTGCTGACTTCCCTGTAGCGTGTGTTGTCCTTCCCTTCACCTAAAATAATTCTTGTCTCTTATCTAGTTAGTGAATACCCCTCTCCCTGCCAGTACCACACAGTCTTGATTACCATAGCTATCTATATAATAAGTTGTTAAGTTGGATAAACTGATTCCTCTCGTTTACTCTTCTTTTTTCAAAATTAGTTTAGCTGTTCAGATTTCTTTGACTTTACATATAAATTTTAGAATAATCTTTCTAAATCTAAGAACTGCATTAGACCTGTGTATCAAAATAGAGAATTAAGGGAGTTATTGCTGATGGAGCACTGAGTTTCAGTTTACGGTGATAGAAAAATTGTACTGATTAAGGTTAGGGTTGCACAACCAATTTATGTAATTGCTGTCATTAAGTTGTACACTTGTAAAAAGTTGAATTGGCAAAAGTTGTGTGATAGATACATTTACATCAATGACAGAAAAAAAAAGAAAAGAGTAGCTGCTGAGGCTGCTTATGTACAACCAAATACCTCATGGGATTTGTTTCCTTGGTTTGGAGGTTTAGGGTCATGGTTTCATGGGACATCCCAGTTAATTGGCCTGGTATCATGTTTAGTGTTTCTGCTGTACCTCCTTGTTCATTGTGTAGTACCTGGGGTCTTAAAAGCTTCCAAGTGTCCATCCAGGGCACAACAATTGATCTTCATTTACCTGCAGCAACAGAGGAAGAGAGTCAGGAATAGGAGGAGGAATTGCAGTGTGTGGCTAATTGCCTCCATGAACAACTGCCCCCTTTGCCATGAGGCCAGAGAACTGGATGGTGCCCACCTACCATTATTGAACATTTTTGTTCAAAGATTCTATGGAAGAATCCTGATCAAAGGGAGGGGAAGATGTAGAACAGAATTTCAAAATTTGAAGGAATCTCATGCTTTCTGGAGCCATGAGGCTGGATAAATCCCTGAAGCTATTGCCCTGAGATATTCTTTAAACCTTAACCCAAAAATATCCCCGGAAGTCTTTGTAAAACCAAACAGTGGTTTAGCTTACCTAGTAAAGAATGTCTGCCTTGGGCACTGTGCTATTTCTGGACCTGTCTGTATGGGATCAAATTGACAACAGCAACTCCAAAGATTAGTTAGGCAGCTTAGGGGTCATTGAGTTTACGTTAACTGGTAGGAACAATTCAGAAAAGAACGGTGAGGGGGACCTCATACCATCAAGAAAGCAGTGCCAGGAGCAGAGCGGGTCCTTTGGACCAGGGTCCCTGTGCAAAGAAGCCCCTAGTCCAGGGGAACACTGATGAGAAGGCTGACAGAGAGAGAAAGACTTCCCCTGGAGCTGATGCCCTGAATTTGGACTTAGCCTTTGACTGTGAGGAAATAAATTTCTCTTCGTTAAAACCATCCACTTCTGGTATTTCTGTTATGGCAGCACTAGATGACTAAGACAATACCATTCTCTTAAAACGGACAGGTGAAATCAAAACATTTAACAGAACTGAAGCAAAACTCACCCATCCAAAAGAATGCCCAGTTTGAGAAATGTGCTGGTTTGTTTTTCCTGTCTCCTCACCCCCACCCCCATAAGTAGAGCAGCTTCAAGCTCACATAAGGTGGTAATAAAAGCTTACTCCCTTGTAAAGAATATGGCATAGTGATTAAGATCCTGCTTCTACCACTTACTAGCTGTTGATTATCTTCTCCAGGGAAAAATGTGTATCTGCTTTCCATCTTATAGTCTCTCTCTGAAAGATTTGATCAATACCGGTCTTCAAATACTTTAACAGGTTGCTATGAGGATGAACTGAGGTAGCATGTGTGAATTACATGAACCATGAACCTTTAGCTGTTACTGTCTATCATACTTAATAAAAAGAAAAAGAAAAGAAAAGAAAAGAAGGGTGAGAATGGTCGTACAATTCAAAGAATCTAATCAATGTCACTGAATTTTACATGTAGAAATTGTTGAATTGGTGTATGTTCTGTGTATATTCTCAGCAACAACAAAAATAAAACAAATTTTAAAGCGTTAGAGAGTTGACATCTCTATTATGTTGACTCTTCTAATTCATGAGCATGGTATGTCTCTCAATTTATTTATACCTTCTTTGATTTCTTTCATCAGTATTTTGTAATTTGCAGCACGTAAGCCCTATGCAGGTTTTGTTAGATTTACATCTAAATATTTCACTTTAAAAAATAATTGTAAATGGTTTTGTATTTTTAATTTTTGGTGGATTACATTGAATGATTTTCAGATATTGAACCAGCCTTGTATCCCTGGTTCCTACTTAACTGTGGTATATAATTCTTTTTCGGTATTGCTGAATTCCATTTTAAGTTTTTGGAAATCAGGGGAATTGAGTTAATTTTAATTATCCGAGAACCTTTTAGGGAGACTTTTAGCTGGTAATTATGATGAAAATTAAATGATAACTGTGGAAAGTAGAGGAGTTACTAAATCTGAGAAACACTAAAGAAATTGTAGGATCATTCATGCATTCATTCTTTAGAGTGAAAGAGGTCAAGGAACTGAGTCTAGAGTATGGATAGTCTGTCCTCTATAGTTATATAAATTGTCTAGGATGATGATAAAATTTGGAGTGAAGAAGACAACTGAAAACCAGACCCTCCAGTGACCCACAGGTTGCTAGATGAAAGGAAGAAGAAGGGTAGAGACATGGAATGAACCTCAGAGAATAGATTTTTGCTAGAATAGGGACAAGTCTAGAAGTGGCAGGGAAAAACTAGAACTGAATGTGGAGAAAGAAGAGGGGACAAGAGCTATCTGTCATTTGTTGAGACGGTAAGAGCCAGATCTCTGAAGTCAGGCTACTTGAGTTTGAATACTAGCTCTGCCGCTAGTTGTGTGACTCTTGAGCCCTGGTGGTGCAGTGGTTAAGAGCTCAGCTGCTAACAAAAAGGTCGGCAGTTCGAATCCACCAGCTGCTCCTTGGAAACTATGGGGCAGTTCTACCCTGTCCTACAGGATTGCTGTGAGTCGGAATCAACTCCACGGCACGGGTTTGGTTTTTTTTTTAAGGCAAGTTACTCATTCTCTAGGCCTCAATTTCCTTATCTGCAAATAAAGATAATGATAAATTAATCTCAGAATTGTTGTGAGGATGAAATTTAAACAACTAAGGTATTTAGAACAGTAGTAGGATCATAATAAGCTCTCAATAAGTATTAGCGATCATTATTTTTAACAAAAGGAGGAAATGAATAGATTGTCTAGTCTTGTACTCAATTTAGAAGTTTATTTAATTGATGATTTTATCTTTATTAAGGCTGTTACCCCAAAACTAGTTTGTCAAGCTTGGCAATAGAATAATTTATTTTCATATTATACTGTCTGGATTTTTAAATATCTTCGTTCTATGCCATTTGATCTACTAAGAGGCCCTGGTGAGGACAGTCTACCAAACAATTGTGTTGAACGAGGAAGTATTAACCCAGGTGTAGTTAACCAAAGGAGCCCTGATGGCGCAGTGGTTAAGCGCTTGGCTGCTAACTGAAATGTAGGATAAAAACAAACAAACAAAAAAAACCCCTCACCATCAAGTAGATTCCAACTCATAGCAACCCTATAGGACCGAGTAGAACTGCCCCATAGGGTTTCCAAGCAACAGCTGGTAGATTCAAACTGCTGACTTTTTGGTTAGCAGCCTAAGCTCTTAAGATTGTGCCGCCAGGGCTCCTCGTGGGAGAAAAAGACTGGCAGTCTGCTGCCGTAAAGATTATAGCCAAGAAAACCCTGTAGGGCAGTTCTACTCTGTTCTGTAGAATTGACTCAACAGCACCTAACAACAACATAGTTAACCACTCTTTCTTTTGTGACCTGTGACCACTCTACCAAGACGCCTGTTGGCATATGTGTTGCCCGTCTCCATCGTGAGATCTGTGGACGTTAATGCCTTATCTTTGTCCATACGTATTTGTTAACAGAATAACTGCATACTTAATAATCAGTAAATTTCACCAGAACAGTGGGTTTATCAGGGAATTTATTTCAACTTTATGTTCAGATTTAGAATCAGCCTGTAATAATTAATAAACTACTGTAATTAGAGCAAAAATCACCTGGTGCTTACTATGTGCCAGGTACTATTCTAATCACTATAGATACAAACTTTTTTAATCCTCTTCACAGGTAAGTATTATTATCATTGCCATTTTACACATGAGAAAACTAAGGCAGCATAGTAACTTGCCTAACATCAGATAGTTGTAAGTTTTTTAAATTCTTAATCACAAGACTTATGTAAAGTATTTATGACATTTTAAAAGCTCATCTTTGTTCCCTAATTTATATAATAACTTAGATTCCCTCGTTTACCACTTTATAATGAAACACAATTTATTGGTTTATAGAATGAATTTAGAAATTCTTTTGGAAGGAAGTAGTTAGGAAAAAAAAAGTGTTTATTTAAGTGCTTACTGTATACTTTGTATGATGCCAAATACAGAGGTTTGCACATTTATTTTTCTACTTAATGCTGTAAAGCTGCCTCTTTAGCTACCTATAAATTTGCCCCAGAATGGCTTTTGTTTGTTTACTTCCAGTGTGTGTTACATAAAGACAAACACTTTGCAGATCAAGGGTACATTTGTTGTCATTCAGATTCTTGAATTCTTAAGTGTGGTAGGCAGAGATATGGTTTAGCTTCCGAAAAAACCGTGGGAAGGAGCTTCGAGGTATAAATAATTCCTTCTTATAGGTATCAGAAGTGTATTATCTGTCCTGTCTCAACAACTTAGTTGTAGTTCTTAGGTTTTGAATAGATGATGGTGACAACTCTGAGCTATCTAAATTAGAGATTTCATTTCTTTATGCCGTCATTAAAGCTGTTCTGACTTTAATCATCAAGTATCTCTGTGGGAAAAAGATTAAAGTAACAAATAAAAATAAGACAAAAAATTACATATGAATAAATTAAGTTTATTTCAGAATCCAGAATTTTGTTTAGATGTTTTTGAAAGTTTGGGTTTTCTGTGTACATAAATGGCTAAAAAGTTTTTAAAAAAAAATTGTATCTATAAATGTAGAAAAATTAAATACAAGTTTTGAATGTGTATAATCCAGAATGTATTTTCTCTTTATTTGCAGCTCAGATCGTCTAATAGAAGAGACAATAAGGTAGGAATAATTTTTTACTTTATTGTTTGCACATAAATTTAGTGAGCCAATTAGGTTAACCCTATAACTAGGGTTAAAGTCAATTTCCAGTTAACTCATACTTAACGTTTTCAGCCTCAAACTCTTTATTCTCACTTTTTGATGGAAAATACTCTTATATGTGTGATTTGGTTAATATCTTATACTATTTATACAGACTTGGTTTCTGTCGCAGCAGCTATACAAAATCCGCTGCAGTTGTATTTAGTATTATCTATAATGATGAAGCAGTTTGTTTTCTTGCTTAAAATAAGAAGCGTTTATTTTTTGGTTTGAACTGCTTAATTCTCTAGGTTTGATAAGTTTTTAAATACCTATTTTATGGCAGTAAAAAAGTAAGTTAAATTCTATGCTTTAGATAGTATGTAATGTGTTATTTTTCAGGAAAGATAGAATGAAGTACTTGGAGGCAGTTTAGTGAACAACAAACATTTATGTTCTTACCGTAGGCCTCTGTACTGTGCCAAACTGCTTTGCATGTGTTATTTTATGTAATCTTCTCAGTTATCTAGGCGATAGGCATTAATCATTATTCATATCTCCAAAAAAGAAATTCAGATAAATAATTTTCCCAGGGTAACATGATTAATAAATAGTATTGATGATTCAGATTCTCAAACCCAAGGCTGTCTAACCCTATGACTGGAGTTCTCTCTAAACCATTCATTTATTTACCAGCTTGTGGAAGGAGTACAGAGCCCTGGGCCACAGTGGTTAACAGCTCAGCTGCTAACTAAAATGGTTGGCGGTTCAAATCCACCAGCCACTTCTTGAAAACCCTATGGGGCAGTTCTACTCTATCCTATAGGGTCACTGTGAGTCAAAATCAACTCAGCGGCAACAGGAAAGAGTGCAAGCTTTGTGGTTTGAAACTTGGCTGTGCTACTTACTAGGTCTCTGTTCTTGGATAAGTTTCTCTAACCTTTGGAGCGTTCATTTTCTTATCTGTTTAAAAATACAGGATTGATAATAATATGTACCCTGTAAGATTGCTGTGAAGATTTAAAAAAATATGAGTAAAATGCCTGGCTGATAGTAGGTAATCTGTAAATGGTAGCTGTACTATTAATACTACTTTTTTACTTCTTACTTAAACATAATTTCGGACTTCAGAAAAGTTGCAAAGAGTGTTGTTAGGTGCCGTTGAGTCGATTCTGACCCATAGCGACCCTGTATACAACAGAATGGAACACTGCCTGGTCCTGCGCCATCCTCACAATTGTTGCTATGTTTGAGACCATTGTTGAAGCCACTGTTTCAGCCATCTTGTTGAGGGTCTTCCTCTTTTTCACTGATCCTGTAATTTACCAAGTATGATATCTTTCTCCAGGGACTGGAGAAAGTGTGTTCAAACTATGCAAGATGAAGTCTTGCCATCCTTGCTTTTAAGGAGCATTCTGGTTGTACTTCTTCCAAGACAGAGTTGTTCATTCTTCTGGCAGTCCATTTAATATTCTTTGCCAATACTATAATTCAAAGGCATCAATTCCTCTTTGGTCTTTCTTATTCGTTGTCCAGCTTTCACATGCATATGAGGTGATTGAAAATACCATGACTTGGGTCAGGCACACCTTAGTCCTCAAAGTGACATCTTTGCTTTTTAACACTTGAAAGAGGTCTTTTGCAGCAGATTTGCCCAGTGCAATGTATCATTTGGTTTCTTGACTGCTGCTTCCGTAGGAGTTGATTGTGGATCCATGTAAAATGAAATCCTTTACAACTTCAGTCTTTTCTCCGTTTATCATGATGTTGCTTATTGGTCCAGTTGTGAGGATTTTTATTTTCTTTATGTTGAGGTGTAATCCATACTGAAGGCTGTAGTCTTTGCTCTTCATCAGTAAGTGCTTCAAGAATAGCACAAAGAATTGCAAAGAATAGCAGAAAGAATTCTCATATACCCTTTACCCAGATTCCCTGAATGTTAACATTTTGCCACGTTTGCTTTTTCACGTTTGTTTTTCTAAACTACTTGAAAGTAAGTTGCAGACATGATGCCCTTTTACCTCTAAATATTTCAGTGTTCATTTCCTAAGTATTTATGTCCGTAGGGACTCATGGATTCTTATTTTATTTATAATATGTTCCTCTCATTTATTTAATAATAATCTTAACACATTATAATCTTTTGTAATAATATGCAGTTACAATGTACTGGAATTTTGTTTGCATTGCATGTTTTTGAGTCCTCCATCTGAACAAAGTTTTCACAGAATTGCCTGATTGTTGACTAAAATATCTCCCTTGTGATTTGCTTCCCTTTCATCAGCACATGAGGCCTGAATCACTTGTTACTAGGGCTTCTTAAAGTTTCCTTGTAACCCTTTTCCTTTCTTTCTTCCTTTTATTTCCCTCTCCTTTCTGTCTGATCTTCTAGGGCCTGGCTGCCTTAATTAAGCTTTTCAGTTCAGACCTGGCCTATTTAAGCGCTGGTAATATGGGTATAAGGAGCCCTGGTGGCACAGTGGTTACACACTCAGCTGTTAACTGAAGGTTGCCCATTCGAACCCACCAGCTGCTCTGCAGGAGAAAGATGTGGCAGTCTGCTTCCACCAAGGTTTACAGCCTTGGAAACCCTATGGGGCAGTTCTGCTCTGTCCTGTAGGGTTACTATGAGTCAGAGTCAACTCGACAGCAGTGAGGTTGGTTTTTCTTTTTTTCTTCCCCTGGTTTAATATGGGCAGAAAAATTTTGAGTACCTCATAAAAAATTTTTAAAAACAACCTCATTGCCGTGAAGTCAATTCTGACTTGTAGCGACCCTTTGGGACAGAGTAGAACTGCCACATAGGGTTTCCAAGGAGTGGCTGGTGGATTCGAACTGTTGACCTTTTGATTAGCAGCCACAGCTCTTAACCACTGTGCCAGCAGGGCTCCTGGGTGCCTCATAGGATAGGAAAATTTGAAGATCATTGAATCACTGCTACTATTATTTTGCTGCTTGTGAAAATGGCTTAGGGGGAGGTGTCTGACATCTGCCAACCCCACAAGGGGGAATGAGAACCAAGATCGACAGCACAAGGCTGACTCCCATGAGGTGGAGGCCAGACAAGCCTCCTTTCTCTGCCATCTTTACTAATTCTGACACCAACCATACCTCCCACAGCACTCTCTACTGGGTTTGATAATTCATTGCGGTGGCCAGACAGAACTCACAGACCATACTCACAATTATGGGGTTTAGTAGGGAAGGAACAGTTAAACACTTCCGGCTCAGAAATACTCAGGATACAGTTTTTCTATCGGATAGCCTCTTCCTGGCCCTCAGTCTCTACCCAGAGGTATTCAGCTTTCTTTGTGGGCTGGGAAGCCCACACACGTGCTGTCACCTGCTGCTCCTGCTACTGGGTCTCTGCTGCTGGTCTCTCCTTCTTGGTGGTGGTTAGCTCTTCCTCTCTACTCTGGAATTGGCTCTCTTTTAAGGCAAAACTGACCAAACCTCTTGGTAGGCTGTAATTACCCTATCATGCAGTCACCTGGCTAGGAGTTACAAGACAATGGCTAGAAAGGCCACACAAAAGTAATCAATCACACCGCACTACTTAAAAAGCAAAAAACAATTTGAAGGTCTTTTATTTCAGTATTTCCCTTTGTTTCAACTGAAATTTCATTGAGTATAAAGCTACTTATAATTACTTCCATAAGTAAATCTAAAATTTAAATGTCAAATAATAGTTTTGCGTATTCCATATGTAAAGAGTTATCCTTTTGGAGCAGCATTTTAGTATGTACACAGCTGAATTTAGACTTTAGCATTGATTTATTGGGAATAACTAATATTTTTAATATTTATAAATTTATTCTCAAACTCTAAATGTATCATCTGTTGTTTGAAAAATAAGTGATTGAGTTTAGTTCATAAAATAGGTAAGAAAGTTGAAGTGCCAGTAAGCACATCAATGATTTATCACCTTAAAAGCGTTATATATTATTTGGAACTTATGTTTTGCCTCTGAGTATTTGACCCTTGAAGTAACAACAGCCTTGTTTGACTCAGCTTGACTCCAAATGATGGAATGAGATGGGAAAGTATATCTAGATATACTTTATGTGGTACTGGAAATCATGCATACTCAACAAGATAATAACATAATGTATGATGATAATATCCATTCTCCAAGGAATACAAAGTGCTTTATGGAAATTATTTTTTAATATTCTTTATCCACTTGTGAGTCTGAGTGGGCAGGAGATGGTGATAGTCCCGGTTTTAAAAACAGAGGCATATATGATTCAAAGATTGGCCTCAGATTTCTCAGCCTAGGTTGGGTTCTATTACTTTATAGAAGACCGTCATACTCATTTAAAAATACCTTGAAAAGTGAATTTATTTTCAAACTAACTACATTTTTTAAAGAATTTTTTTATTGTACTTTAGATAAAGGTTAAAACCAACCACATTTTAAATGTATCATATTCTATCATAGATATACACCTAAACTGAAAAATTATGAATAAAAACTAATGACACGGAGTGCTCTTTTTATTTTTTGGGTCAAAAATTCAATGTATTGTGAAGGTGATATCGCTGTGTAACTTTAGATTTCCTGAGTAAAGATTTTTTTTTTTTTACTTAATTTTTGATTTATCAATGTAATGTGCCTTTATAATAAAAAATAGTAGCCGCATGTCCCTCCTTCCCCACTATTGGTTCCATTTGCCAGAGACAAGCATTAATTTATTCAACTAATATTTATTGAGTATCTCATATGTGCCAGGAGCTAGGGATATAACAATGAACATGACAAATAAAGACTTGGCCATCATGGAGCTTACGTACCAGTTGCATATCTTGTAGTCCTCCTTGACTCTCATACCCCACATCCAGTCCATCAGAGTTCTTTTGGCTCTGCCTTCAAAACACACCCAGAATCCTTCTACTTCTCGCCACTTCCAGGTTTGAAACCTACCTGTGCTACTTACTAGATCTGTTCTTGGATAAGTTACTTTAATTTTTTGGAGCCTTCATTTTTTTATCTGTTTAAAAACATAGGACTGATGCTAAGATTGCAGGATTGTTGTGCAGATTAAAGATAATATGAATAAAATGTCTAGTACGGCGCCTGGCTGTTAGTAGATAATCTGTAATGTCATTGCCACCTGTGGTCTGAATCATGTGTGTTTTCATTCCTTTGTTCAGATGTCACTTTCTCAGGAAGGTCTTTCCTGACCATTTATTTACAAGTTCAGCTCCCTTGCCATCCCAGTATCCCCTATCCTCATTAACTGCTCCATTTTTCTTCACAGTACCTACCACTGTCTGCTGCACTATAGATTTTATTTGTTTAATTTCTTTATGGCTTATTTCTGCTCACTACAATGTAAGCTCTGTAAGGGCAGGGATATTTTTTGTTGTTCACTGCTTTGTCCCCAAGGTCTAGAATGGTACCTGACACATAGTAGGCTCTCAGTAGATGCTTGTTAAATGAATGAATGAGTGATAAAGTCAGAAAGACAAAAATATCAGGTAGTGATAACTGCTCTAACATTTCCAGTTCTTCTAGCTTTCTATTTATCTCCATATATCTAAGTGGTATACTATGGACTGCTATCTCTTGATTTTTCAGTTGTAGAATTTTATTTTCCACTATACACACACACACTTCCCTCCCCTTTCCTCTGGTTTGTTATTTCTGTATTTATAATATGACTATATAAGTATTATTCATAGCTAAGCTCCATAGTATGCTAGAATTAGATTTCCTTTCTTGTTCAACACCCCCCGCCAATACTTTGGAATTAATAATAGCCCCCTTTTTCATTCATTTAATTTTTATGTACCTGTCACTAATATATTCCCAACTCTCTGACAGAATCTAAAACTCTTCAGTGTGGTCAAATATATCATACAATCTATAGTAATTTTTTTTTTTTTTTTTCCGACTTATCTCTCCATTGGTCCTCTTCTTTCTGCTCTGATCTTGACTGGTTGTTCTCTAGGCCTGCTACACTGTTCTGGTCCTGGGGCATCCCATTACCATTATTCTGAAGTAATCTCCTTTATTAGATTACCTGTTTCTTTGCTTCATTGTCTTCCACTTTCCTAATTCCCTCATTATGGTGGACCACATCCTTTAGTAGCTTCCTGAGAAAGAACAGGAGGTAATTTTTTTTTGGACTTTCATGTCTAAAAAGTCTTTATTCTGCTCATATTCTTGGTTCATCATTTAGTTAGGTATAATATTCTTGTTTAGAAATAATTACGTTATTGAAAGCATTATTTTCAGTTTTGCTTTTTAAGTCCAGTGCCAGTTAAAAATTTCTGATCCGTTGTGTATGACATGCTTTTTCTCTCTGGAAACTTTTGGGATCATCCCTTTTCCCCCATTTTATTTGTTTGTTTGAATTTCACCATCCTGAGCTTAGGGTGCATCTTTCTCAGTCTGTTGCACTGGCTCATACAGTTTGAAACTGAAGAAACTTGTCGTCACTTCTGGGAGATTTTCTTGTACTGTTTATAATTTTCTTCCCTCATTTTTCTCTGCTGTTGTTTCTTTTTAAACATTTTAAAAGGTTATGTATTTGCTTCTTGAATTGATTCTTTTCCTCTGTTTTCCATTTATCTTTTTGTTCTACTTTCTAGAGGATTGCTTTAATTTGTCCTTCTAACTCTTCTGTTACATTTTTATTTCTGCTCCTCTTCTTTTTTTTTTTTAATTTATATGAGCTTTTTCCTAAGGGGTGTGTGTATGTGTGTGTGTGTGTGTGTGTGTATGCATGTGCATACACATACATTTCATAGATGTGATATTTTTATCTCTCTGAAGACATTAAATATAATTAGATTTTAGAGTGTCTCAAGCTTCCTACATTGCCTCTGTTTTCTCAGACTCACTTTGTTTGCTGGTTGATTTGTTTGGGGCTCTGCCTTTTTTGTTAGAGGCTCTCAAATATCTGGTGATTTTTGACTCTTCACTCATATTTAAGGTTGAGATTCCAAAAATCCAGTGTTTGGAAGCTCATTCTGGGTGGTGGTGGGAGTTGTTGCGTGCTGGGCCTCACAATGGGCAGGCTGCTTCATTGGGGACTTCAAATTGTCACTATCTTTAGGTCTCCTCTCCTGGGCTAGGTCCTTTGCTGGTCTGGGGGCAGTCACCTTGTTGTACAAATTGGGGATGTAATTTAGGGATCTAGCAACTCCTTGCATAAATTTCCACTAATTTCCCTGTTTCCAGCCCTACTCTACAGTTCTGCCTTCAGAGATACCTGGTCCCTTCAATTCTTGAGCGTTTCCAGGATCTTGGGAAAACTTTTATAAATCATTACTTGACTCATAGTGGTAAGGAAGTGAATAACTGTTGCTGCTGGTAATGTTATTAACACTGGTGAATTCCTTTTGTTTTTCTTTTCAACTTTCTTCATTAGATACTTTTGTATTATAAAAGTACAACATTCTTATTGTAACAGTTGAAATAATCCTAAAATGTATAAAGAAACAGTTAATCTCCTGGTGGTGCCCCTTGATTCCTACCCCCAGAAGTAACTTTTGTTAACAGTCAGTTGTGTATCTTTCTAATAACATCTTTCTCACTGCTCCTACAAACACACACAAAGATGTTTTGTTTGTTTCTTTAAAAGGGATGCATACTCTACACATTCTGTGGCTTTCTTTGTCACATAATATATCATAGACATCTCTCCAGATTAATAGAAATATACATTCTTTTTAATAACCAAATATTATTCCATAGTATGGTTATATGATAATCTGTTAAACTGTTCCAATATTATTTCCAGTTTTTTTGGGGGGAGGAGGGTGGGAGGGAGTTGTTTTGTTTTACTCTTCCAAACAATGCTTCAATAAATATACTTTGATATATCTCCTTACATACTTTTGTTTCTTCTCTGCCTTCACAAAGCTTGAAATTTCAGTTTTGATTCATTTGTCACTCTCTTGGAGTATTCCCTCTAGTATTTTCCTCCAGTAGGATACATGATGGTTTATTCTCTGAGGGCTTGCTGTCCAAAAATGGATTCACTTAGCTCTCAGGTTTAGAGACTTTGGAGCAGGGGCTGGACATCACACTAGCTGGTAGACTGTTAGTTCTCCGCTCACAGGTCTCACTGGCTCTGAGTAGTTGTCTTTCCAGCTGCAGGAACTGGGAGCAGTTCAGTTCACCACTGCAGCCTCTGTACATACAGATCCATAGTCTTCCACAGTTTGGGCTCCTCAGGCAGCAGTGAAACCAGTCAAAGGAAAATCTAGTCTTCCCTGCCATCAATTCCCTGATTCTCTCCTCGCTTAAGTGTGTAGCCCTCCACCTGGCTTTCTTCCCTGGAGCTCTCAAGAGAACTTGGGGCTTCATACAGACCCTCTCCAGCATGCTTGCCTTTGGTCTTGTGTTACTTCATGGAGGGAAATAGCCAAAGATGACATTAGGATCTATGCTCTGACCACCATCTTCCCAGAATCTCCTCATCTCTATTGCCTTTTTTTGTTTTTTGTTTTTTTTTTAATGTTTCAGATGTTTTCAGAATTGCCGAACAGTATTTTTTTTCCTGTTGCTTTTTATGATATCAATATCTAAAGCACTCGCCTGTGTGTTACGTATCAAATGGACACTGACCTGCCTGCTGGGATTTTGATGTCCAGGTAGACAAGCCTATGGAAAAGTAGTAATTTTAGAAGTGATAACAAAAAGAGATAAACTCAGATTCTTTTAAACAGCACATCAGTGTCACATGTAAGACATTGTACTCTACAGAGTGACTTATTACCTTCTCTCAATCATGTTTAATGAATCTGTGATCTTTGTCAGCTGGCTTGGAAACACAGTAGAATCTTGTGTGTATATCCCAAAGTCTGCCTAACTGGTTCTCAGATAGAATTTTGGAACATAATCTCTTCATAAATTGAGGGCTGGCTATACTTTTGGTTCTCTTTTTATAATTGTAACTCCCTACTTACCTTTCAACAGTTTTTCCTGACTAAGGATATTTTAGTAGCTCACCCATTTTAAAACCATTTCATGAAGCTTTTGTAAAATGTGATTTTTCTGTTAATGTGTTATTTCATTTGTTATTTTGAAAAAACACAGGAATTGGCTTCGTGTCTTGTACAAAAAGATACCAGAGAATGGCAGTGGGATGGAATGGTTCTTCAGGATCAGCAGAAAAAGGATAATGGGAAGGTGGCTTGAGAAGTGATTTTTTTGTTGTTGTTGTTGTTGTTAAATTTTTCTGCCCAGGGCTTTTCAAGATTATGTTGCTCACCTTGATTGTCTGTTCACTTGTAGTGGCATGATGGATTCATACAGGATAATCTTAAATGCCATTTTAATAACCTTCTCTTTTCCCCCTTGCAGCATTGCTATGGCAACAAAAGAAAATATGACCTCACAGCGAGGAATGTTGAAGTCAATTCAGAGCAAAATGAACACTTTGGCCAGTATCCTTTTTGAAAGTTTGAGATCCTGGGGGCAGGGGGTGGGGGTGTTTGGGGGAAAAAAAAGATGTGTGTGCTTTTTTCAGCAGGTTGTAATCATCTGTAGAGCCCATCAGTAATTACATAATATGAATGTACCCCACACTCCTAGTTTGTGAAATTTCATGTTTTTAGTACTGTTTCTGAAAGTTTGCACACCAGAGGTATAATACCGTGTTACAGAATAGTAGATTTAGAAAAAATTATGTGAATTTAAAAATTATTCACAAATTTTAAAGCTCTTGAATCCATGTTAGAACTTCACATTATACCTCATTTTTACCTAAACATTATAAATTATGTGCTTTCTCTTTTTTATTTTTTCAGCTTAGAGAATAAATCAGTGGCAGATGCTTAGAAGGAGAAGGAAGGAGACAGCCATATAAGTAGACGAGTTGTAGCTACCACTAAGAGTATTTTCAATGTAACTTGCTATGCACAAGCTGAATTCTAGGATAGATTCTCTGCTTGTTTGCTGTGACCTCTACCTGTTCAATTCCTCAGTTTCCCAATTTAGATAGAGTAAAATACTTCTAGGAAACCCAATGGGGAAGCTGATAAGCCTGCTACTCTACAACATTTTGTTTATTCTCTGAGAATAAGTCAAGCCTTTTAAGGCTTCCTTCCCCAACTACTTAAGGGGAAACAAACAAAAAAAAAAACCAAACCCATTGCCGTCGAGTTGATTCCACCTCATAGCGACTCTATAGGACAGAGTAGAACTGCCCCCATACGGTTTCCAAGGAGTGGCTGGTGGATTCGAGCTGTCAACCTTTTGGTTAGCAGCCGTAACTCTTAACCACTGCGCCACCAGGGCTCCAGAGGGGAAAGGACCTATAATTTTCAAAAGTTGAGTATCTTAAAGTCACTTTTTAGTTTGATATCTTATTTACCTAAGGAAAAGAATATCCTGAAGTTGTTCATATTCACTTTTCTGTGAATTTTGTTCTTGGCTTTGTCATCCTAAATATAAAACCAAACAGCAGAATAACGTTTCTTTAATACAGGACTGTATAGTTTGCAGAGTAGTTTTATGTACATTATCTCATTTTATCATTGCCAAAAGGGAGGGAATGTAGATATTATTATTGGTTTACAAACGAAGAATTGGGCTTAGAGAAGTGGCTTGGCTTAGGTCAACAGATAGTAAATAGCACATTTGAAGTTTCACATTTTAAGTCACCATTGCTTTTTACATGGAGTCAAGTTGTCTTTCTTAAATATGATGAACTTGCTTATCATCAAGAGCAGAAGCTACTTGTTGTTGTGTGCCGTTGAGTCAGTTTTGACTCATACCACCTGTTTATCGTGTGTCTATGCTCAAGTCAGTCCCCCCTAGCAAACCCTAAGTTCTCTTAGGGCAAGGCAGTGTCCCAGAGGCTAGCGTAGTGCCTGGTACAGATGAGCTTTGATAAGAGCTTCCTGTTCTTCTGCATTTTTAAAACTGTTTCTGCAACTGGTTCTGTTTTCATTAATTAGTTTATTGAAGAAACACATTAATGCCTATGGTGTGTAAGGCTGTATTCTAGTCACAGGGAAATTCAAGATTAGAAGAAGACATGGTTTTAATCATACAATATATAGACTATATAAGCATACAAGTAAATACAGACCTTGGTATCATTTTGTTACAGGAAAATGCAGCGAGGATTCATAGGGAATGGATTATTCCAGCTCATCCTAGGTGGCTTTTGTCATTGGTTTTCCTGACTTTGACAAATACCTCTGTTAACAAAGAGGGTGGACCTGCAGGTGTATTGTCAGAAACTGTTATCAGAAGTACAGAATAGTGTAGGAAGCACAGGTATGTGCTCTGGTCTGCAGTATACAAGCAAGTAAGAGTATGAAGATATTACAAAATACTAAGTAAAAATGCAGTTGTGACTGATATAAAACCCCTAAAATGAAGAATGTCCTGTCTTTCCTCTTTTATATTCTTTTTGTTTATGTTCTCATGCTTTTATGTTTTATGTTAGTTTAACCCACTTTCCTACCATATCCTGCCTAATGACTGCAAAGCAAAAATTTTTTCGTAATTTACCAGTGACCAATTATATAGACTCTAGAGGTGCTTCCCATCTATTGCCTGAATCCAGAGAAATCTCCCTGTGGGGAGAGGGTCAGGTACTTCTTCACTACTCTTCAGGCAAAATTCCCCAGTCTCTTGGGAGAAGGGGTGAAAAGAGAGAGAGAGAAGGAGATAAAGGCAAAGGAAAGGGGGCAGAAATGGAACGGGGGCGGTGATGGTGGTGATGGTGGTAGTGGTAATGGCTGGCTGTGCCTCTGCTTCGTGGTCCTACAGGGTTACTTTGTCCTGGCCACACCGGCTCCCACTGAAGCCTGGTAGTAAACAGTCAATACATGTTAGCTGGCATCTTTATTATTTTCTTCTCCCTCTCTATTAATTTTTTTCTTTTATTCTTATTTGTGTACCACACACAAGGGAGGAAGACTTGAATTTGTTTGGGATGTTGAGCAGTAGAGCACGCCCATTTGGGCTTTGCTAAAGGCTCATGCAGTATGATTTTCTTCCCCTCTGTTTCTTCTCATCACTTAAATGTATCTGGATCCCACTGATCTCTGTTTTTGTGATTTCTGTGACTTCTCCCTAAAGAGGCTTCTTCCGAATATGACCTTAATAAAGATTTCCCAAAGATCGTTTTCCTGCTGTGAACAGCCTGATCCAGCGGATCAACCTTAGGAAGCGGCGAGACTCACTCATCCTGGGTGGTGTTATTGGTATCTGTACCATCCTGTTGCTGCTGTACGCTTTCCATTGATGGGACATCTCCAGGACTCTGGGCAACCACCGCTTTTACACTCTGATCTGGACTAAGGAAAAGTGGGAGGGAGAAGTTGACTGTCCTGTTAATTAGCCTGACCAGCAGGATTAATTCAAGACTGATAGTGATGGACTCTGTGACATGGTCAGATAAAGCTGAAGCCACAGTTTTCCTGTGCAGTCTTTTCTAACACACACTTCTCCATTTTTAGTTTTAAAAAATAAATTTTCATTTCCTTCTGTCTCCCCGGGAGGTAAGTAAACCAATCAGAAACAGTCCTTGTGCCTCCGTGCTAATGTTGAAGCCTGATGACATGCTGAGTCTCACGGCTAGACTCTTCAGAGAACCAGGTTTCTCTATATTCAAAGGCTGCTTTTCTTTCAGCCACCAGATGGGGTTATGAATAAAAATAGCTCTTCTCTTTTTATTTTACACTTATGACAAGAAATCACAAGTCAGTTCTTGATAATCTGTACTGTAGATTTCTACTCTGTGTCCCCAATTCTTCTGCTATTCAAGGAAAAGTCTATCTTTCGTGAATTCTTTGAGATGCTGACAGGCCAACTTCAGCATGGCAGAAGTTGTCAGTTAATGGAGGACAGACACTGCAAAAAGGCATTTTTTGTTTTTTTGTTTTCTTTTTTATTACGAGCACACTGGGGTTAACTATCACTCAGAAACATCAAGAGTGACAGAATTTTTTTGTCAGTCACTGTTTTAATTTTTTTATTTCTTCCATTGAATTAATATTTGCTACTGCAAGAAAATGAAATTTCAGTTTTGCCATGACAAAAGAGCCAGTGCCTGTCAGTGCCCCCTAACTATTTCTCATCAAGTCAAGATTACCACTGAGACTGAGTGAGAGACTGCTCAGTTCTCAGTGAGATCAGTTCCACAAGCAACGTGTAGAAGTTCAGTGAGAGGTCACCTTCTAGATAACTTCATTTGTAAATGCTTCATGATTTATGAGCAAAAGTTTAAGAACTACTGCCTGATGTACCAGGAATTCTGTGTTCTGTGAAACCAATTCATTCCAAACCTGTGAAACTTCAAACAGCAAAGAATGGCTTCACTGTTGAAGGTACACGTGGCAGAATCTGTTTCCATCTGCACTTGACTTCTGTTACCATCTCTGGACAGTGACAAAATTTTCCACCAGCCGCCAGAATTCTTTTCAGGTTTAACCATTTTCTGAGTTTTTGGAAATGTATTACCTGTCTTGTCTAACTGAACTACCACAGATGTTTGAAGACTTCCAGTATCTACCTGCCTCACCAAGAAAGAAGGTTGCTCTTCATGGTTGGAATTTACTATGGTATTTATAGGCTGCAAACTGCTATAGGAAATAAGAGGATATTTGCATGTAATTCTTAACAACATCATGTACGTAAATGCTGTTGTTCAGATGAACTTGATAAAACAGGCTGATGGTAGACTAACACCCGGTGTGATACAGAGACTGCAGAGGGTTTTCATTCTGGTGTCAAAGTTTTTGTTACATTCTGGGTATGAAGGGCATTTGATACATATTTTTTTTAATTATGGGGTTTATTTTTCTAAATATGGGTTGATCAGTTAGTTGACTGGGGACGATGCCCTTAAAAGAAAGTTAAGTTTTCCCACTGTGAACCTTAAAGGGTCAGGGAAGTACGTTCATTAAATTCTCTGATGAGAGAACGAAACTTCTCTCCCCTGACACTTTATTATCTTTGATTTTTCAAAGGGCCTTGATTGGTGGTTATGCCTCAGCTAGAATTTATAGGGCTTTCGGTTGCTATATAGTAGGCATTTATAAAATCTGAAGTATCATAAATAAAGCTATTTAATTATACTACCAGTCTTTTTTACTGGTCTGATTATTTGCTACATTCGTTAAAGCTGATTGTGAGGGTAAAACTAGGACACGAGCTAATCTGGCTCGCTCCAGCTAAGCAGACAATTTTGATGGTTGATGAGTCTTTCCATTAGGATTATGCTTATATGAAGTAGTAGAATTATGTTGGTTATTTTCTTTATGGAAATAAGAGACCAGTTCTTCCAAGGAAGTTGAAAAGCTTGATGTAGATGTTGGTGTCAGACAGGTCTGACTAACCTCCCAGCGCTGTAGCCCATAATGAGGTGATCCAGGGCCAAAAGTAGATAGTGAGGATAGTGCTCTTCCGTTCCTCTTAGGGTTCCTTTATTTGTAGAAAGAGACCCTAGAGCAAGGAGATGGAGGCATACGTACCATTTACAGGAAGGGGCTCAGTTTGGATCCCGTAGTAGCTGATTTGAACACTCAATTTCATGCTATTCAAGTTTTTTCTTTTTTTAAGCATGTTGTTTTTCTCCCATATTTTGCTGTCTTCCTTACAGACCAGTTGCTAGGCTCAGGGGCCAACAGTAAGTTACTTGTTTATATAGTCAGAACCAGAGATCAGAAGGAATTCTCTATTCCTGGTCCCAAAGAAATGTTGCCTCTTAAAGGAAGTTATTCTCCCTCAGCCATTGTCTTATATAATGAATCTTTTCTTCTTGGATCTTTTTAGTAATCACTCAGAACTTCCCATTTTACTAAAAAATATGAAAAACCATGGCAACAGAAAGGACAGAAAATTCCAAAAGGTGTATTTTTGCTATTTTGTTTTAATGTGCACTGATGACCTTAGTAAAATGTTTAATAAATCTGTCACTCAAATTCAAGCCCAGATATTCAGGTGCTTTAGTTCATCCATTCTGGCAATCTCTACATTCTTTTTTTAAATTATTATTGATGATGCTGAAGAACTCCCTGTGACCGGCATTGCTCACGGTTTGTGTGATGTTAGAAAAGGGCCTTCCTTGTTTCACTGTTCCTCTCCTTTGTACCAAAATTCACTTGTACAGAGAATGCCTTCTTTCATGCTGCCTGGTACTCAGATCAGGCATGGGAGTAAAACCCTGAGAATGGAGGCATGTGGTGAGAGGAGACCCCGTGAGGGCCTTTTTGTACCTAAAACCAGATAATATTTAGTTTGTTCATATTGGATGCTGAATACATCTTGAATAGAAAAATGTACTTAGTGAGCCTTTTGATGTAAATCAACCAGTGACTTTGGCCTCTAGGCAGTTGAGGCACCCTGGACTTGCATTCCACCATTAACTTCCTGTTTCTCTGTTAAAGACCTCAACCTGACAAAAACGACTGTAAAGAACTGGACTAGCCCTTTTGGTTTCTAATACCTCATGTTTGATCATTAACCAGGTGTGATTTTTGGAAATTGATTGAGTTTTCTAACTTGAAATATTAAGCTGTTGGGGATAAATAGCCATGTCTGACATTACGCTGAATTCTGTGGCAGATGTAACTAAAGAACAAATGGATTCTACTACTCAGAAAGTTACGGTGATTGTGTTTCCCTCTCCTGTTGAGTTTGGAGTTATTTAGCCCAGTCTCCAAAAAGATGCAGAGCTTTTCATCATGGTCTTAATAAATTAATCTTGTTATTCCTTTATAAATCTGCAAACCCTTAAGTTTTATAAGGGAAAAGGAAATGAGGAAGGAACGAGTGTTTTTTAGGATAAGAAGTTGAGACAAAGCTGAGCCATGTTTTGAGGGACCTTTCTCATTTTCTTTGTACCTAAGATCTCACTTTAGTATCAAAATATTTACATCCATTCCCATCCTGGTAGCTCCTAGAGAGGGAGAGAGATCAATCCCAATCACTTTACCATGATGGAAGATGTTTCCTCATGAAAAATGCCAATACAGATTTTTTTAATCTATTCTTTTCCAAATGCACTTTCTAATTTTTTGCTTTTAAAATAGCTTCTGGAACCAATTTTATTGTATTTGTACTTAATTTTGTTCTCATCTAATGTGCATTTTTCTGACTGTATAGAAGAAGCTTTGTTATGTAATTTAATAATAAATTAGAAATCTAAATGGTTGTGCCTGTAGTTGTTTATGTTAGAATATTGGAACAGTAACCAGTGAGGCAGTTTGCGAATCCAAACCAAGCCCGCGGCCGCGGAGTTGATTCTGACTCCTGGCGACCCTACAGGACAGAGTAGAACTGTCCCATAGAGTTTCCAAGGATGTAATCTTTACTGAAGCAGACGGCCACGTCTTCCTCCTGTGGAGGGGCTTCTGGGTTCGAACTGCCGACCTTTTGGTTAACAGCCGAGTGCTTAAGCACTGAGCCACTAGGGCACCTTAATTTGACAATAGTGATTATGAAATCGTTGCTGATAAATATTTCTCTTGATGTCCTAAGACCCAGAATAGAACAGTATAGGTGCTAAAAAGCTGTCACCTATCGTTTTAAAAACATCATAAAAACATTCCACTAATATTTTAGCCCAAAATGTGAAGGAGAATCTCTTATCTTGAAATTTCAAGAGGAATGATAGTATCTAAAATTATAGAATTTAGCAAGAAAAACAGGTTCTCATCCTCCCTAAATAATGTTGTTTTTATCCTGGGATCAGAGCTTGATATTCTACCCCGCCAGAGAATTTGGATAAACCTCATTTCCCATTACTTCTCCAACTGTTCTTATTCATGTTCTCTTCACCCCTTTTTTAAAATAACAGCATAATTGAGATAAAGAGAGTGTGAGAGCCTGACAAAGCAAATCACCAGATATCCTCAACTAGTGGCATCTGAACTAAGTTGGTGGTGTGTTTCCTTTCCATGTGAAAAGGCTTTGACGGGGGGGGCCCCCTCCCATTTACTCTGGCCTTTCATTGCAAAAAGATCTGACACTGCCTCAACACACCCACATCTGATCTCAGAGGTGCCTGGAAGTAAACAAACAGGTGACTGGAGAATCTCACTGAAGCCAGAGTGCTGTTTGCTGTCAGGACATTTCCTCTTCCTAAAGCAAAAGCCAGGAGAAGAACCCGTATCTTCCTTCTGAAGATTCCGGATTTGTGCGACTGGGTTGGAGCAGAGAGGAATACGCTTTAACCCGACGACTTTGGCTCAGCCAGGCTTGGCTGAGATTTCCCAACCTCGGCAGAGCTGCTCACCTTGCAAAGCAGTGTTTTGTTTTTAACCCTCTGAAGATACTTAACAGCTAAAAGGATTGAGTGCTGAAAAGTCTGCAGTTCAGCTTAGAAGAATTCCAGAGATCGCTTTACTATATTCTCACCCTCCTAAAGTTATCTTTTAATTTGTTATCCTGCCCTGTGGTATTCAGTTGCCCGCCTCAGGATTATTTTTTTACATGTTCTCTTGAGATAAGCTCTAGGGAACAGCCACTTTCTCTTAACTAGTACATTGCTTTTATGTATTTTCAAACATCTGATAAGTCTTTTACTGATGAAATTGCTTACAGCGTGAGGGGGAGCAGGCAAATGTGGTTGATAGCTACTTTTAACTGAGTGCCCAAAAGGTATGGTTTAGACGATCTTTCCCCTCCAAAGTGACAGCTCATCTCTAAATGAATGTGGCACTTAATTCTTGTTACAGTTCTCTTATGGGTAGTATGCTGAGAGTATGGCACTTTTTATTTTTTGCCTGGTATAAGTCCTCAGTCCTCCTGTCCGCCATTGCATGTTGTTACCTGAGTGCCTGTAGCAGCCGCCTTCCCAGCTGGGTTCCCTGCCTCATCTAACGCCTCTCACCTCAACCCTGCATAGCTGCGTAGCATATCTTCCTAAACAGGAAGGAAGTTAACCCAGCACTTTGCTTACTTCCTGTACATACATACATATACACACGTGCACACACATGTATAAGATTCTATTCACTTACTGAGGTAGTATTCCCCTTTTACAGATAAGGAAACAAGGCCAAGAGATTTGCTGCAAATCACAGTACTCCTGATAACAATCAGCTGCCCTTTGCCTAACCAAAGTTTCCTTGACCCTTGTGAAACCAAAATCAGCAGTGCTGCCTGGTGTATTGGAAAGATTGGGGCTTGGGGTCAGAAGTCCTATATTCTGGAACTGGACCTAATGCTTTTAGGCCATGGGCAAGTCCGTAAACCACTCTGCGTTCAGTTTTCTTGTCTACAAAAGTGGATTCTAACAACTTCATGCAGTTGTCATAGGGATCAAATAAAAAATAGCAGCACAAAATTTCTCAGAAGGTTCTCAAGAATGTGGGACTGGAGGAGTTTCCTGTTAGACTGCAGCTCTCCGACGAGCTAAGACCATGTTATGTGTGTCTTTGTATCATGTGTGAACTTTATGCACATAACTCTTTATGTCACATAACTCTTCTCTAAGTTCCATTAAATCTTAACTCAGAGCCTCTATTCTACTGGGCTAGCAAAAAAATCAGTCTTGATCATAATCCCTTCCCCTTTGCCTCTGGGGTTGTGCAAAGCTCCCAAGAGTCTTGCACAGTCCAGCACATTTGGGGCAGGCACTCTAATCCACCCTGGATCCCACTGAGAATCTCACTATCCGAGCCCATGTAGCCCCTTGAAGCCACCAGCTCCTCTGCTTCTATGTCACCCTTGGGCACAGGGATCTTTGCCAAGGAGCCCCTGGGCCTGGTGTTCCATCTTCCTGGGGTACCCGACAGCCATTCCCCTGAGGCGTTGCCCTTCCCAGGGGCACCTAGGGAGTGGGACACAGGGAGCAAGACACAGGCTGACATCAGTGACACCCCCTACACACATCCCCACCACTTCCCAGTCTCAGGAACCTCTCCTACAGCTCTCTAGCTGCCCCGCTTTTCTCCTTGCCCCCTTCCAGGACAAACTGCTACTCTTAGAATGTTGGCATCTTCTTAGTGGGGAATGGGGGCAGAATGTTAGCATCTCCTTAGTGGGGAGGAGGGGGGGAGGTGAAAGAATGAGATGTTAAATCCCTCAGTAACTAACTCACACCATTACATTTGTATCCTCAGTGCCTGGCACACTGTAGGTATTAAGTTTTTACACCAATTCACTTGTGTTTGTAAGCTTGTGACCCAAATCTCAGTCCTCAGATGAAGTCTTGCCCACGTCCTGTTCTCTCCATACAAAGGGGTGCCTCCTCAAGCACCCTGTGGCTCATCCTCCTTAGAACTGTGGAGCACTGGGTCACAGCCTTTCCAGTGGTCTCCATGGGGGCAGTTTTGCTTCTGTCCCAGGGAATGTTTGACAACATCTGGAGACATTTTTGGTTGTCACAACTGGGGCACAGGGGTGGCTGTTACTGGCATTTAGTGGGTAGAGGACAGAGATGCCACTAAACATCCTACAGTGCACAAGACAGCTCCCCTCCCCCACAGCAAAGAATTGTCTCTCCCCAAATGTCAACAGTGCCAAGACTGAGAAACCCTGGCTCAAAGTGAGTTCGTGTTAAAGTTGACAATTTCTCTCTAGGGATGGAGGCTATTCCGATAGTTCCGTAACCACTGGCTCCTTCTTACCACCTTGACCAGCTCGTGCTGCCTATGGGTCAAAGCTGGCACATAGGACCTTCACTGCCTCTACCCTGCCTTTCCTTCCTGCTTCATCCCATCACTTCTCCACCTAACAACACACACATTTGCATCATCCCAAGTGACTTGACGTCCCAATACCTTTGTAAAGTCCTTTCTGGAATGGCTTTATTTTCAAGCCTACCTGTGAAATGCTTCCTCCTTGTTCTAAAACCCTGCCTAAATGTCACTTCCTCTGAGAAGACTTCCTGACCTGCCCCTCCTCAGTGCCACTTAATTTCCTTTGTGTTCCCCCACCCCCAAAAAAATTAGTCACTGAGTGTTATGCTCACTGGGTACTTTTCTGTCTCCCTCCACCCACCGCCACACACACACAAAAGACTGTGAGCTCCTTGAGGGAATTTCCCAGTACAATGAATATAATAGATGCTCAATAAATACTCAGAGAGAAATGGAAGAATCAAATTGCCCTGCATTGAACTGCAGTGGATGTTATGCTTGGAAATGCGTGTTGTCAGATGCTGTTGCCTCTTCATGAACTACTGCATCACCATCTTACAGTAGCCCAGCCCTTCAATTGTCTTTCCCTGTGATCAGTCAGGTAAAGCAGGCACCATGGTAGATACCTTGATTCGCCACAACTATCTCAAGATGATCCTATTGCCAGAGAAAACTTTGGAAGCAGAGTGACTGCAAACCAGGACTGCACTGTCATCTCTTAGGAGAGTTATCATGAAGGAAATCCCCTTTTGTGGAACTCAGCTAAGTACTTGGCAGTTCCTTTAACCCATGGTGGAACCATCCCTTCCATTTCTGAGCAGACATGATTGGAGCCAGTGAGAGAAACAGGCAATTTGACAGTCTCTAACAAAATCCTACATGAACATACTCTTTGATTTAGCAACTCCTAAGAATTTATCTTATAGATGCAAAAAGATTTATATACAAGGATATGCCTATCAGCATTGATTGTAAAGGAAAAAACTATAAATGTCCATCAGTAGGAATAGATTAATTATGGTATATATATTATGGAATACTATATAGCTGTTAAAAATAAAATATTAATTACTATATACTGATATGAAATGATCACTAAGATATGGTGTTAAGTGGGGAAAATGATATGTGTGAGGAATAGGAGGAAGAAATGGAATGTGTGGCTAATCACCTCCATGAACAACTGCTTCCTTTGCCATGAGACTAGAAGAACTGGATGGTGCCTGGCTACCATTACTGAGCATTTTGATCAAAGATCCCATGGAAGAATCCTGATTAAAAGGGGGAAAATATAGAGTGGGATTTCAAATTCTCATGGACTCCAGACTTTCTGGAGCCATGGAGGCTGGATGAACCCCTGAAACTATTGATTGCCCTGAGATAATCTTTAAACCTTAAACCAAAAATATCCCTGTAGTCTTTTTAAAACCAAACAATAGTTTAGCTTAACTAGTACAGTATGGTCTACCTTGAGCATTACGCTCTTTTCAGAGCTGCCTATATGGGATCAAAGTGACAACAGCAACTTGAAAGATTAGATAGGAACCTTAGGGAGCAGTGAGTTTATGTTGATGGGGGAGGAACAACTCAGAAAAGGAGAATGAAAATGGTTGCACAACTTGTAGAAGAATCAGTGTCAGTAAATTGTACATGTAGACATGAACTGGTGTATGTTGTGCTGTGTATATTCTCAACAACAACAAAATAAAATTTTTTAAAAATGATACGTGTGGTCTTTATGTGACTATCTATACACAGGCATGCTTTTTTGAAAAATGCTTTATTGGGATATAATTAAAACACACTTAACTGCATATATTTAAAGAGAACAATTCGATAAGTTTCACATGTGTAACCTGTGAAGCCATCACCACAATCAAGATAGTGGATATACCCATCACCCCTAAAGGTTTCCTTGTGTCCCTTCGTAATCCTTCCCCCCAACGTCTCCCCACCCTCATCCCAAGCAACCACTGATCTGCTTTATGTCACTATATATTAGTTTCCATTATCTAGAGTTTTATGTAAATGGGATTTTTTTAAAATGGGGAAGTCCTGGCTTCTTTCATTCAGCATAATTATTTTGAGATTCATCTATGTTATTGTACATATCAAAGTTTCATTCTTTTTTATTGCTGAATAGTGTTCCATTGTATGGATGTACCACAATTTGATCATCCATTTCTCTGTTGTTGAACATTTGGGTTGTTTCTATTTTACAAATAAAGCTGCTATGAATATCATGCACGTGTCTTAGTGTGCACATATATTTCCTTTTCTCTTGGCTCAATACCTCAGAGTGGAATGGTTGAATCAGTTGACAAGTATGTTTAACTTGTCAAGAAACTGCCAAACTGTTTTCCAAAGTGTACCACTTTACATTCTCACCAGCAGTGTATGAGAGTTCCATTTCCTCCACATCCTCACCAGCTTTTGGAAAGGTCAATCTTTTTAATTTTAGCTAGTCTAATAGGTGTTTAGTGGTATCTCATTATGGTTTTAATTTGCATTTTCCTAATGACTAGTGATGCTGAGCATCTTTTAATGTGTTTATTTTCCATCCTTGTATCTTTGGTAAAGTGTCTGCTCAAATTTTTTGCCTATTTTTTATTAGGTTGCTTTTTTATGTGTAGAATATCAGGAAAGATATTCAAGAAAATGATATGAGCATTTACCTCTGGGGGAAAAGAATGGGAGGACTAGAGGTTAGAGATAGGAAGGACTCTTGATTTTTCACTCTACATGTATCACACATTTTTAATTATTTAAAAAATTTTATTGTGGTGAAATATATATAACAATTTGCCATTTTAATCATTTTTTTTTTAACAGTAACACACATGCTGTTTTATGACATTGGTTAACAACCCCACAACATTTTAACCCTCTAAATTCTCAACTTTTTTTTTTTTTCTTTTGTGAAAATACACATAGCCAAAGATACGCCATTTCAAAAAATTTTTTTTTTACATACACATTTAAGTGACATTGACTACGCT